>NC_080725.1:20995000-21282500 GCF_019097595.1 Hemibagrus wyckioides
ATAAATCAGTGTACTGTCCTTTTTCCAAGCAGTGATCGATATTGTCTTGGCTTTTTTGGCTCTCTTTTCTTGAACATATAATTGTGCTAAAATCATTAATAACCAAAAATGGCTGCTTTTGTCCCATCGTGATTCACATATAATGGACATGACCGATGGAGCACAATTCCGAGCTCAACATCCCTGCATTTGCACCCGAAGTCTAATTTTCCAGGAAAAAAAAATGAGAGTTTATTAGACAGGAAATAAAAAACAGGGACTAACGCTTTTGTTGCCTGGCTTCCTGAAGCCCCATTACATGAGATGAATTACTCCGAAACAAAGCGTAAAAAGAAACAATTAGCTTCTCCGACTCCAACGGTAATTAAGAGGCAGAAACAACATGGCAGTGTGTGGATTTTTCCAGAATTATAACTTTGCCTTCATGATGGAGATTATGGTAATGAAAGAATCCTCCATGTGTGAAAAGCAGAGAATTAAATATGTACAGCAGTGCACACTCGCTCTGTTTCAGAGTAATCCACCAAGCTGGAACACGTACTCCGATATTTCATCAACATGGATATTGATCAGCTGCAGAGGAGGAAATAGAATATGATGACAAACAGAGCTGAGAGATTTGAAACTTTCTGAGCAAACCATTCTTCAGACATTGTGTGTAACCCTGGACTTTTCAGTTAGGAGTTAAATGCAAGAGAATAAAGATTATATTGTCCATTTTTCCTGCTTCTTAATATATCCCACCAACTAACAGGAGATAATCAGTGTTATTCACTTCACCTGTCACTGCTCACAATGTTATGCCTGATCGGTGTATGTTTATGTACTATTTTAGTTATGGTGATAGAATTGTTACATAATTCCAAATAAATAAATTCTGGGATGCAGGAAACAATGGAGAAAATAAATATATCCAATTTTTCCAAAGTTAATCAAAAATTAAAAGCAAGATGAACGAGATTATATTCCAAATATTGCATTGTTGCAATATGCCATGCAAATAAATAAATAAATAAAAATAAATAAATAAATAAATAAATAAATAAGGTGTGCTGGGTCAAGTGCTATTCTATAAATTTGCTATTAAAGAACCCCCATAATAGCTATTTTTTTCTTTAGTTCACATTATCTATCCCTGATTGAATACAGCTTCATTTACTCTAATCATCAAGCTTTAACATTGAACTCAACCGCATTGTAATTAAAATTGTACAAACTCCAACATTTCCTCTTTAATAATACATTTAAAAGTGTTTCATTAATTATTCAGGTTTAGATTAATTAATATCACTCAGCTCGATATACCGTAGCCATACATACAGCATGTTTTGTAATAATGAGAATATGTGCATTTCTTATCGAGTCCTTATCCTTGCCAAACAAACCAGAGCGATTAGCTTAGCACCTAGTCAGCTTCCAGCTAAATACCACGATGCAGATCATACAGCAGCCCTTAATCTTCGATTTCGACAAAAGACAAATCCACAGCCTCTAAGAAAAGCTTTATTCAGCAGAAAACAAGCCTGCGTGATTTACTCAAGGTTAAACACCAGCCTCAGCAAATAAAAGAGGAATAATCAGACTAACACTGACCCTTAGAGCTTCTTATAGCTCATCATATCATTAAAGCTTACTACAGAAGCAAATGATTAAGATTTTCCAGTCACGTGTTTCTTTCATTTCCTGATAGATTAATCCAAATGTTGATAGAAATGTACATCATCATAAAACTTGAGCTATAATTCTCCTCCAGTTTCCTCACTGCTTTGAAGAGGTACAGAGGTAATTATTAGCTATTCATTACTACATTTTCATATGCAATATGAATAAGTGCTATGAGTAATGTATAAAGAGATACATTTAAATATTATATATAGAAAGGAGAGAATTAAAATGTGCACTAATTAGAAGACGGAGACAGACTTAAAAAAGATCTTTGAGTTTCTTATCATCTTACTGTACTGTACATTTCCTCATGCTAGTAGAATTGGTCAGGGACTAAAAATTTCACATTGCATTTAGCTTTATCCAGAGCAACTTACATTTCATTTTATATACAACTGAGAAATTGAGGGTTAAGGGCCTTGCTTAGGGACCCAGCCGTGGCAGCTTGGTGGTGTTAGGGTTTGAACCTACAACCTTTCAATTAGTAGCTCAACATCTTACCCACTAAACTACTGCAGCACAGAACTAGCACTGACCAGCTTGCAAGTTATCACAGTAAGATTTGGATTAATTGCTCAAGCTGCGCCCCAAATGACGTACTATTTTGTTTGTCCAAAACGTTTGGGATCACTTGCCTTTAAGGTACTTATGGTGTAGTCATGTACATTATTATTATTTCTATTAAAAGATATGACCAGAATAAAAGGTACAAACTTTAAAATCTGTTTTTTAAATCTGATAAGGGATGCTACATGAAGCCAGTAGAAAGTGCTGTGGGAGAACTTGGCAAGATTGAAAACGAGTCATCCAGCTGCATTATGGATCAGTGGCAGAAGTCCAATCTCGAAATGACGGAGGACTGAACAAGGGCTTTAGTGGCCTCTGTGGAGAAAAACGACCGTCTTCTTTAAACAGTACTCTCATCACCGGGAAAACTTACAGCGGCTATTAGAAACAGAAGCAAATCATATCTAGACACTCCTTGGCCCTCCTTGCTGATAGTAAGCGAATCACATCGGAAATCATTTCATCATGTTTTCAATAATCCTATGGGACACTAGGATATTAGTGTGCAACCCTGTCTCTATATTTCCTTACCTCATCTTGTGAGGTACTTTGAGGTTCCTTATTGTTATGTATAATACTTTCCCTGCCCTGTTTAACATGCACAAGAAAACACATTGAAAATTAGAAAGACATATCCAGATCTTCTTAACATTGCCAGGCAGCCAGTACTATAAGAAGAGACAGATAGTGTGTTGCCCAGAACTACATCAAGGATGTTTGTGTTGTCAGATGGTGTGATCTTCGAGTTTCTGCAGGGCAGATCACTAGGATCTTTGCATCTTCAGAAATGCATGTCATCTCAGTCTTGCTGGGATTTTGTTTCTGGGATTTAGCCAGCTGTGCTGAGGAACATTAGAGCTGACACATTTGAGGGGGATAAGATGAGTGTCCTCAGCAGTGCAGTGGCATAAAATTCTCATGAGGATACTACCTTACTGAGAAAATGCTTATAAAGGGAGAAGAGAAGAGGATCAAGCATTCAGCCTTGAGGGACACCAGTGGATTGCCTGCATGGAGTTGATGTGGGTCCCGTTCCATGTCATTGGATATGACTGTCCCTCCAAGAAACAAGTGAATGTCACCTACACCATGCTGGGCTTGAGTTTAAAGATGAGATTCTTGGGAAGGTGTTGAGAGATTGAGAGGGATCAGAACCAGAGAACCTTTGATCAGGATCTTGAGGTTTGCTTTAGGTAAAAAGTACAGAAAGCTAATTCAGTAGGAGGAGTGATAGAGGTCGGTAGTTGCTGACTGCCAAGGTACCTAGTACTTGCTTTTTTCAAGATAAGGGAGTAACACTTGAAGACTGTTGGTACCTGTCAAAATGTTATGAAGACATTTATCATGGACGGGTTGAAATGGAGGGAGTCTTGAAAAAGAATCTGCCACATTGTGAAAGGGTTGGGATCCAGCTGCCAGACAAATTGCTAGAGGGAATTAGATGCAGAATCTATTCAAAGGAAAGACGTCACTGGGACTGACCCCATACAAAGACCACAGCTTGTTTGTTGGAATTGATGGACACCAAGGCCATTCTTCTATCACTGGCCTTTAAGATTTAAGACGGCCAAGCTCAACACCTCTTTTTAATGGAACCGACAACACAGAAGCCACACGCCCTTAACAGGAACTGACTTTTACCTGATGCCTGCTATTTTAAATGAGTGCCACTGCATCGTAAATATTATGACCAGAGCACACTGAATCAGTGGACACACACCTTTCCTCTCACTGTTATACCCATTCGTCTTCCAGGTGATTTATATCTCTCAGAGGAGAAGAGCAGAGTGACTCTAAAGTCCACCTCCATATTTCTGACCCTCCTTCACTCTCTCTCTCTCTCTCTCTTTCTCCCTGACTCCTGCACTCTCAATCCTGAACTTTCCACAGTGACAAGCTCTCCATCACACTTCAAGGAGAAGCACAAAACACGACAGAGAGACGAGTCGGGACACTTGAGGGTCCTTATCTCGGTAATACGGAACTTGAGATTATATACGACAGAGAAAGAAGGTCGGCTATCTGCATTTCTCGTTGCCTGGTGACGGATTTCATCCAGCTAATAATTTACTTGCCTTGTACAAGTCGAGCTAAATTTCATTGCCTGGAGAGGAAAGAAAACTATAGTGTTTTCATGAATAGTGCTAATTCTCTCTCTCTCTCTCTCACTTGCTCATCCTGCATGCCTGTGTTTAACTCTTCTAATCTCTAAAGTGGCACATTACAGTCAAATGTGCAATTAAACCCCCAAAACACACCATTAAAAGCATCTTGGTCATCTTTTAAAATTTAGAACTAACCCAGACGGTTCCATTACCTGATGTTAGGGGGGTGCTTAACGAACCAAAAACGCAGCAAGTCAACCATTTAGGGGAACATCACTTTAGCTAATCAGATTAACTCAATTCCCACCAAACGAATAAATAAACAAACAAAATTCCCCTAGCGCCATTCACAGGCTGCTGGATGGAACCAGATCAGGAAAATGTTTGCGGCTCATGCAGGCAAATAAAGCAGCTCCACGAGAGAGCGCCTGCAAGTTCATCACTAATTACAAGCTTTCAAGGATTCATGAGCTATTATAAAGCAGCCTCACCATTCTTCAGTGGTTTGCTCCTTTCTTTTTATTTTTCTTATTTTCCTAATGCATTTATAAATGATAGGGCTAGATTTAAAAAAAAACTGTCAAATAGATTTTGCTTCACCTGTACACCTACTGTACAACAAAGTTGGGTTTTGTGATAAATACAATACCTAGGGTCATCCTTTTATTGGAAATTAATTAATGGTGGTTTGGTGAATAGCATGTCTGCCTGACACCTTGAGAGTTGGGAGTTCTCTCGGCCCTGTCCATTGTGTGTGAAGTTTGCATCTTCGCCCCAATGCTTCAAGGTTTTCCTTGGGGTATTCCAGTCTCCTCCCCCAGTCCAAAGACATCCTGTAGGCTAATTGGCATCTAAATTATCTGTAGAATGTGACTGTGGCCTGTAATGGGTTGGTACCCTGTTCAAGGGATCCCCCACCTTGTACTCTGAGTCAGCTGGGATATACTCCAGGTTCCAGGATAAGTAGGATAAAAGGTTCAGAAAATGAATGAATGGACACACGGTACTGGATCCACCCCAGAGGTATTCTTTTTATCATATTAAATATTACATCAGTTTGCCAACCAATCTTTTTTGTGCCAGAGTGAAGAAATGAATAGAGCTAGCAAGTTCAAGCTCTGTTCTCTCTTCTTTATCAGCCACCCAACTTTTGTGACCCATTCATTACTTTCAAAGTTCAACAAATCAGAGCTGCCATAATGCTATTAACTCCTAAAGGGTAGAGCATATAATTCATCTGAACAGAGCTGACTCTGGAAAGCGATAGGTGCAGAGGGAGATGTGCAGAACAGAGAAAAAAGAATGACTAGACAGGTGAAGGACAAAGGGGAGGAGAGATGGAGGGAGTGTCAGAGATGAATGAGGTAGAGGAAAGGTGAACAGGGAGGTGACAGAGAGCAGTAGAGGAGTGTGAGAAAGATAGGCGCAATGGGGGGGAGGTGTTATACAGATGGAAAACAAGTCGAGATAGGTGAGTGAACTGGGAGAGGAAACCAGATGGGACAGATTGGACTGAGTCAGACAGAGAGAAAGGGACTCAGGGATTGAGAGAATTAAGGAGCTGGTGTGAGCAATAGGGAGAAACGGTGATGAGGACAGGCTGAGAGAAAGCCAGGCTCTCTCAGGGAAGGTCTTTAAATTACGCTCCGATCTGGACAGCTCATCAATTGCGGGTCCAGTGCTCGAGATTCCGACTCATTTCATTGGGACTCTCTCTCTCTCTTAAATCTCACCACCCTTTATTATATATTTATTTATTTATTCACTTATTATTTATGTAGCTACCTCCTGTCATGTGCTGTCTGCTCCAGGCATAAAAAAAAAGTTTGGAAAGCGCTAGCTATTCCAATGAGGTGAAAACAGGAAGTCACAGCTTAATGGGTGTCATGTGACTTGAGAGTTTATTACTTGTAGATGACACAAAAAGTAATGCAGAGGTTTCAGGGTAAGAGTAAGGAGACAAGGACCCCTGAGAAAGGAGAAATTATCATGACAATTATCTCCCCTGAGAAAGGAGAAATTATCATGACAACAGTATAAGTTTATAGTATAGTATAGTATAAGTTTTCTCAGCCAGTGATTTTACTAGAATGAGGAAAATCACCGCTAGTTCCATCTCACTGTGTGGGCGGAGACAAAAGCAATCAAACTCAGACTAGTGGATTCACTCACTTTGAGGATTAGCAATCGTTACCAAAATTCATGTTAAATATTATGATATAAACAATTCTTTTGGCTTAGATACAGTTTTAACACAATTTCAACATACTAATGAATATTTATTTCTCTGTGAATTAGCAGATCTTTGAATCTGGCAATACTACGAAATCAGTATTTTTAATCTCATCTCATTAAATTTCAGTGCTCTTAACTTTGATATCATGAAATATTGTGCTTTGAAACTTGTACAGTCCATCAAAATAACATTTATAATTAATAAAGAGATGGAATTGATACAGAATAAAAGAATGAAGTCACATGCACGTTTCTGTATGTGTTTATTATCTCGTGATAATGGTGTTTTAATGGTGGCTAAAGGTCAAGGTTATATCAGTTGTTTTCACGTCTTCTGTCATTACAGATACATGAGCATGCATACGCTGCTATTCAGATCAATGTGTGTAATGAGGATTTCATACCCAAGTCACGCATCATTGATATGCAGAAGTCAGGCACAGCTCCGGAATTAAACGGTACATAGAAAGGCAAAAATGGAAGCAGGGTTATTTTTTCTGATACAGTGTGTTCTGTCATTTCTAAATCTGGGAACTGTCCTACTTTCAGAGGTGAAAACAACCTGCTGGGAAATAGGAGATGTCTTAGTGCAATGAGTTTTATTGTGAAACTCTCTCTCTCTTTCTTTCTTTCTCAATCACTCACTCTCTCTCTCTCTCTCTCTCTCTCTCTCTCTCACACTCTCACTCTCTTTTTTCCTCTCACTCACTCACTCACTGACTCACTCACTCACTCTCTCTCTCTCTCACTCTCTCTCTCTCTTTTCTCACATTTCTCACTTTCTCACTCACTCAGTCACTCACGCATTCTCTCTCTCTCTCTCTCTCTCTCTCTCTCTTTTCTCACATTTCTCATGCATTCACTCACTCTCTTTCTCTCTCTCTCTCTCTCTCTCTTTCTCTCTCTCTCTCTCTCTCTCTCTTCTCACATTTCTCACTCACTCAGTCACGCATTCACTCTCTTTCTCTCTCTCTCTCTTTCTCTCTCTCTCTCTCTCTCTCTCTCTTTTCTCACATTTCTCACTCAGTCACTCAGTCACTCATGCATTCAGTCACTCTCTTTCTCTCTCTCTCTCTTTTAAATTTGTTGTGCATTGACAAAGCATTTATTTGATTTACGCCGGAAACGGAAAGTGGCGTAAAGCAAATCCTGCGGTTATTTAAAATCGATAATAAACACTATGCCTTTACTTGAACATTCAGCATCATCCATCAAACAAGTGTTATGCTGCTTTACACTGTCTGTAGTACTCCCTGTTCTCTCCTGTACACAGTTCCTTTTTATCAAACACTTACAGTAATAGAGCTTTTCACACTGAGTTTAACCCCGGGGTTATGTTCCTCATAAACCCCCGCTTTTAACCCCTTTCCTAACCCTAACCCCACCAGATGTGAGGTTGATCAAAGAAACAAACAAAGAAACAAATAAATAATATAAGACATAACATTTTGGAATATGCTGTAAACAACTATCTATCTATCTATCTATCTATCTATCTATCTATCTATCCATCCATCCATCCATCCATCCATCCATCCATATCAAATATTATACTTTTTTTCCAAAATGACATGCTTTTTCCCCCAACAGGATCCTTGTTTTTTTTTTTTTTTTTGCTGGATCAGTAATCTATCTGTCTCTCTGTCTGTCTGTCTGTCTGTCTGTCTGTCCATAGTGTGCTTTTTATCCAAAATAACAAGTTTTTTTTCTGATGTTAGTCATGTGAGTAAATTTAATTAAGTTTATAAACACATGGGCTGATCTGAAACGAGTCTACTACCGTGTCACTGTTTCATTCCTGAAGCTCTGTCCTACCGTCTGCGTCGTCTTGGACGGATTTTCAACTGCAATTATCCTGGGAGACGAATCAGACCAGGATTTTTATTCCCTTCTTTATTTGACAGAACGCTTGGACATATTTCCAGTTAATTATTTTTTCTGTTACATCTCTGTTATTTTTATTATTATTTTATTTTTTCTTCATTCCATATGCTCATTCTTGCGAATTTAATTACATTTTCAATTATCTTAAAGAACTCTTCTTGCTAGGTGAATCCTTTGACATTTAAAAGTTAAATGAGTCCTTGAGTGTGAAATGTTCTTAGAAGACTTCATAAAGGAAGGTTTTCAATCATGTTGACATAATAAACGAGGAATTTCTTTTAAAAATTCGGGAGGTCAAGTCGACCTAGACGAGTGTGAGCTTTATAAATGATAAAAGTGCATGAGAGGCTATTATAAACCTAGAAAAAACAATCTGTGTGAGACTAATAGAAAATATACAAGAGCGTAAGCCTATTTGCAGTGAATCCTGACCTCAGAGCTGAGCTGCAGAAACTCAAGCAGATGTCTGAGGAAAAACTCAATGGACGGAAAATATCACATCACAATATTTCAGGATATTTCTCAGTATTTTTTGTCATACCTGATATTTATCATGATAATAAACTGCCAGCAAAACTGAATGTTTAGTCTCTTGCATAAATTAGTAAGATGTGTTTTATTCAGTTGTTTTATTCAGACACCACTGTTTCTTGTTTTAATAATTATGATGATATTCATATTGTGGTACAATTATTCAGCAATATCATGATAATCTTTTTTTTTTAAATATTTTTGTATATTTAAAAAATATTTTATATAATTTTTGGAAGACTTTTCTCTGCTTTCTATTTATTCTAAAAATAAATAAATAAATAAATAAATACATAAATAAATAAATGATGATGATGATGATGATGATGATGATGATAATGATAATAATAATAATAATAATAATAAATAATAAAAAAATAATAAAAATAAAACATTAAAGCAGCTTTAAATAAAATAAAGCATTAAAGCAGTTTTAAACTAATCATGTTTTAAACTAATCAAGATTTATTTCTGAAAAGAAAGCTACAGTTTTGTGCTGTTTTAAGAAATGATTTAATTAACAATAACAATAAGTTGATGTGATGGGTTTTTATTTACAAAGTGTTTTATTCCTCTTAGACAACACAACATGCTTTTTATCTATTTAGAGTTACATGTAATGCTGTGGAAGGTTTCTGCTCAAGGTTTTATTCCCTTATCACTTACACTATAGCAGCCATAATCAGATGTCTCTCTCTCTCTCTCTCTCTCTCAATATTAATAAGATAGCTTGCGGCATCACACATTTGATAGAGACACTTTTTGCTGCAATAAAAGCTTTAAAAACTTTTGGGATCCATGGTGTATGTATTTTGTTCCTAACAGATTTTCTCCAGCTTGTTCAGGTTGGTTGGGTGATTCTTTCACTTTTCAAACAGTGCCACAGATTCTCAATGGGCTCCAGATCAGGACTGTAGGATTGTATTTTGTTCTCCAGCCACTGTTGCTTTGACCTTGTGCTTGGGATCACTGTCCTGCTGACAGGTGAGTTTCTTCCCAAGCTTCACTTTTTTACCAGAACAAAATCTTACAGTATTTCAGAATCCTTTTCCTTCAATTCTAACAAGATGCCTGGTGAAGTGAGGCATCCCGACAGCATGATGCTGCCACCACCATGCTTTGCTACAGAGATGGTGTTTCTTGAAGCATGAGATGTTTTAGGTTTGAGCTATATATAGATCCATGGGCAAAAATCTCTAGCTTGGTCTCATTTGACAACAAAACATTTTCCCACAATGCACCTGGGCCACTTGCATGGTCCAGATATGAAGCATTTTTTGGATGGATGGAATTTTTTTGAGTAATTTGAGTCTTTCTTTCTTTCATTTCCCATGCAAGCCAGTGTTATGTAGTGCACTTGATATGGTTTAGGTGTTACTCCATTCCCAGCTATTGTATTGAAGTGATTGTTGGCCTCTCTCACAAGTCTGCTTCTTGTTTTGTTTTTTTTTTCATATTGTTTTTATTAATTTGAGTGCAAGGCTTGATGAGATGCTAGCTGATTCAAAACTCACATGAAGCATGTTGGCATAAAGCCTGGGTGAGACACAACACACCCCTACAACTCCTCCATCACCAAAAATCAACAAATTGTCCTTTTTTTTGGGACACACCATGTCAGCATTTTTTATCTAATCAACTACCTAACACTGAGACAGAGAGATGAATGATTTCTGTCCTTCAGCCTTCATTATCCTGAGGCTTGTGTACTCATAGAGGCCTTGGGTGGAGAAAAGATGCTTTGGATGCAGTCCAGTGCAAACTCTCTTCTGTGTTTGTGTATCCTGAGCCTGTTTAAACATGCCTTGAGAGTAAAGATGCACACAAAACTCAGGGAAAGGAAGCTGTTTGTGCTCTGGACATGAAATCTGCTGACCTTGCATTGGAGTAAAAATGGGGGAAAGATGAAATGTTTACAGCATGTTACACGAAAATCTCTGTGAGCTATTTCTTCAGGTCCTACACACCTCGCAGCTAGCACAGCAAAAAATTCTCTCAAATAAAAAAAGAAAAAATTCATGGGTATAAATTGGATACCTCAAAAGGATGCAATTCCAACACACTCTCCACACTGCTCCATGACGAGTACGTTTCACAGGTTTCCCTGAGATGAAGAATTATGAAAGATTTCTCTAAGATTCACATTTATTATGCAAGTTAAAAATCAGCACACTGTCAATCAGAAGGTCGCTCAATCACAAAAAGGTGCTTGTCCTTAAAAAACCTTCTATATCAAACAATATACTGCTCTTGAATCTTCACTGAGGCTTGAAATTTTGGACAATAACCTGATTCTGTTCACTGAACCAGTAGATTTACAAATGTGAGAAGACTGCAAGATGTATATTCGTCTGTTTATTTAAATAAGTCAGTGTTTCTATAGTAACAACTATACTCCTGTAGTGTTTTGGGTTAGGTGTCCATTCCAGCAAACTTTAAGGAGGTCTCCACAGGAATTGATTAATTATTTTTATTATATTTTATTTTGTTTCTTTGTGCATATTTCTATTCGCTATGATATCGTGGGTAATTGCATTTTGTTTTAAAATAATACATTGAGTTTTGTGTGTCAGTGATGTCACTTCCACCGGCATAATTACCTAATTGCCCCGCCCCCCGCTCAGGACAACGTTGGTCATGAGCGAGGCAGGTATGTTGCAAAAAAAGGTTCTGTAGTAAAGCCCTAAAATATAGCGAATTAAGTTACGATTTCGGTCAATATCCATGGATGATTTGATTTTATGTTGGACTGAGTCACATGGTGTGCTTAATTGTTGCTAGGTTCATGTATGTTTGGAGTCGTGTTAACGAGCTCTATAAGTTCGGCTCAGGGTGCCGCCTGTGCGCCATTTTGAAATGGCCGGTTTACTTCATATCAGTAAAAATGGGTAAAATGGTGGGCTGTGTTTTTATCATGCAGTTTATTTTGTTCAAGCATATTTTCTTATGTGTAAAATGCTGTGTGTGTGTTTTAAATTAGATGATCAGGTATGAGTGCAGTGTTAATGGGGGCAGGGGTTTACTTTTCTCTTTTTCACACTCCTCACAGAGACTGCAGAACTGAGGGTGTGTTGCAATTTGTGTCGATCCTTGTCCTGTCTTTAATAAATTGCAGGTGTGTCAAATTTGAACAATAATATTACCACTATACGATCACATGTTTTGACTGATTTATAGAGTTTAGGCTAAAATGCAATTTTGTAAAGAGTTTTCAGAGTAGTGTATGTAATATTTTAGTATATTGAACCTATGTGAATTGTATTGAGTGTATCTAAGGATGTAGTTCAGTGTGATGCATATTTTGATGTTCTGAATGAATGAAATGTCAACACTGTAAGGAAAAATGTTGCTAGTAAATGCGCAGAACAACTTTGGTCATGAGCGAGGCAGAGACTGCAGAACTGAGGGTGTGTTGCAAATTGTGTTGATCCTTGTCCTGTCTTTAATAAATTGCAGACATAGTCCACCAAAGCCAGTGGTGGTGTGGAATTTCTTTGTGGTGCGAGACGAAGTACGCTACACTCCTATATTAAGAAAATGTCACTGAAAATGTTGCTATTTTTAAAAAAAAAAAAGTGTCTTTTGAGCATCGTAAACATTAACAGCTCTTTAACAGATGAAGCAATCGCCATGCAGGCCTCTAATTAATAGTTCATTCATTGCTGTAAGCTCATTTATTAGTAGAGAGGCCGGACTTTCCACTGTTTATACTGTGAGCAGCCATGTGGTTTTGAAATGTGGAAGAAACTGGTAGATGAGAAGATTACCCCAATTGGATAAGTTAAAATCTCAAGCTTAGAATTGTTTTTTTTTGTAGTTGTTGTTTTTTGTATTTTTATTTTACTTTTTAAGTTATATATTTTTTATTTTAATAACTTTGTTTATTATTTAGAAAAAAATATTTTTATTTATTTATTTATTTATTTATTTTAATTAATTAATTAGTTAGTTAGTTTGGATTTTACATGCTTTTTTATTTATAGATTAAAATTTAAAAAAAAATGTGGAAGAAACTATACAAAGTGAAGTTGATACCTCTAGTTTAGGAGTTTTTTTTATATTTACTTATTTATTTTTTATTTATTTGTTGATTTGTTTGTTTTACAAAGTGCCTCAAAACTTGGTTCAATTGCAGCATGAGTCTTAATTTTAAAACTTTTTAAATCTTAGATCTTACAGAAACAATTTATTAATAGTTTACTAACAAAAATTTGATCCCTAAGAATATGGAGGTGTTACACTAACTAACACTCCCTTCAACATTTCTTTATTTCTTCATTTATTTGAAAAATTAAAAGTGTACATGAGTTTGACTTATTAATTATACTTGACTGACAAAAACTAAATAATTATCAGGTTCATGTTTTAAAAAAAAAAAATCCCCAGTTCACTAAATACAGGAGTTCATGGTAAAACACTGGGACTAAAATAAACATCTATTCATACCACAGTGAAAAAGTCAGAATCAGAATTTTCTGATTATTCTTTTTTTATTTATTTTATTATTCTCTTGTATTATCTTGCTTGTTTGTGAAGTTATCAGTCACAGTTTAACCATTTTATTTAAACTTTAGAGTAAAGTACTGTCAAATACAACTTTAGCAGAAATATTATAGGTGAAATACATTCACATATAAAACAGTATGAAATCTGCTTCTTTCATCCTCAGAGGCGTGGCCCGTCTGTCCGTCCATCAGCAACAGCATCCGGTCAGCTGATCAGGATCGCTGATTCAAATACTGCCACATAAATATAATATTTAATTATGGCATTATGGTCAAAGGTGTGTGTATATCCAGGAGTTTACATCAGATTTGAAGCCGCCTCAGCTAATCAGATATTAGAACTGTATCTAGGTAATTATTGTTGGGTTACTATGCAGTTGTATGTGAAGTGTAATAACATGCAGGAATTAAGCATTAAACATTAAAATCCTCTCAGTGTGTTTCCTGTAGTTTAAAATGAGTAATCATACTTACAGAATTGTTTAAGATGACCCCTCCTGTGCCTGTAAAGAAACATAAGCATGAAACCCACATTATTAATACTTAGACTTGTAATAATTACATGCCCATGTATTTAGTATCTAGACTGGTGGCTCATTGAAGATTAACAAACACATTACACAAGATATTTTGTAGCGTAGAATAAATACAGTATTACTGTTACACCAAGAACCTCCATGGAGAAATGAATGCAGTTGTAGTTAAAAAAAATAATAATACTCTGGTTCTTTCTTCATTAGTTCTACAACATTGTCTTTAAATGATTCAGACACTCCATCTTTCTTCCTATAAATTGCAAATTTCTTTTCTCCAGAAAAGTTCTCCACAGTGTCAAAGCATTTTTGACCTGGACTGGAACTAAAAGTACACATAGTACAATCCAGCATGATGTATCCCTGAGGATCCCTAAAGATGTCTCCAATGTCAGAATTTCCACTGAAGTCATCGTCAGAGCCTTTAACAACACTGAAGCCATTTGGCTCATATCCCAGTCCAGTCCACCAGTTATTTAATAATGAAGCATACAAAAAACACACACACACAACACATACAGTATGTTTTATAAATACTGTATGCAATACACTTAAATTAAAGGGCAGTAACCCTACAGAAATATATAGACACTCACCATTATTTATGCTGAACACAGTCACTGTATAATATATAACATATACGGTCAGTTACTGTTAAATATTCTAAACATCTCATCTTAACAAAACAATAAAGATAACACAACAGCACCAAAACAATAAATAAATAATGTGTAATAAAACTAAAATAGATTATATAGTAGATATTTAATAAAAGTATGTATAAAGAGTATATTTGACTGATGGAATCTTTTGTTCCACTGCAGTATCTGCCTGAAAGAGGAAGTAAAAGTGTTTAGAAAAGGAAGGCGCTTGTTCAGACTTCCTGAGTATGTTTGTTTCAAATCCAACTGCCTATGAACAACCACATCCTGTCACGAAAGAAGTGTAATGTTAAACATACATTAATGTTAAAATACAATTAATTAGTAAAGTTTTGCTGTAGTGTTACTTCACCTACTGTAAAGTCTCTTTGTATTATTTGTTAATAATATTCTGCACAGCATTCGACTAAAACATAAAAATTACACAGGGAAATGCTAAAGCATGGTAAATAAAGTGTGATTTGTTGCTAAATTGTTTATTAATCATTCTATTGCAGTTCTATTTCAATCACCAGATGATTAAATCACAGCAGACACTCACTTTAACATTTCTTTATCTCTTTATTGATTTGGATTCTTTAGACAGTCAATAAGCTGAGCTAAAATAAAAAGAGTACAAGTGTGTGACTCATTCATCTAGCATGACTGATCAGAACTAAATAACTATCAGGTTCTTATCCATTGTAATTAATTAATAATAATATCCAGTTCAATAACTACAGACAGAGTGCATGGTGATGCACTGAGACTAAAACAAACATCTATTCATACTACAGTGAAAAAGTCAGTAAAATGTCAGTCAAGATTTTAAAATAAAATTATTTTAACTTGCTTGTTAGCTGTTGCTGTTTAGCTTGCTTTTGAAGTAATCAGTCAGTAGCTATTATTTTAAAATAAGAGTAAATACAGACAAATACAGCTATAGCAGAAATATTATTGATGAAACACATTCACATATAAAACAGAATGAAATCTGCTTCTTTCATCCTCAGAGGCGTGGCCCATCTGTCCGTCCATCAGCAACAGCATCCGGTCAGCTGATCAGGATCACTGATTTAAATCCTGGCACATAAATACAATATTTAATTATGGCAACATGGTCAGAGGTGTGTGTATATCCAGGAGTTCACAACAGCTTTGAAGCTGCCTCAGCTAATCAGATATTAGAACTGTATCTATGTAATTATTGTTGAATTACGACACAGTGTTGGGTTATTACACACTAAGTGTAGTGTAATAATATGCAGAAAATTAAGCATTAAACATTAAAATCCACTCACAGTGTTTCCAGTAGTTACAACTGAAGTTGTTTACGATCTTCTCTCCCGTCTTTCTAAAGAATCATACGCGTGAAGCCCACATTATTAATACTTAAACTTGTAATAATTACATGCACATGTATTTAGTAGTGAATAGACTGGCAGCTCATTGAAGATTAACAGATTCACATTACACAAGACATTTTGTAGAGTAGCATAAATGCAGTATTACCGTTACACCAAGAACCTCCATGGCGAAATGAATGCAGTTGTAGGTTAAAAGATCATACACTGGATTTGTCCTGATTAGTTTTTTAATATTGTCTTCAAGTGATGCAAAGTTTACACCTTTCTTCCTATAAACTGCAAATTTCTGTCCTCCAGAAAAGCCCTCTATATTGTCAAACCTGGGCTAGGATTGCTTGATGAGCCGGAGGATCTTGATTGTGTAGTCTTTTCTGTAATAAGGAAATACAAAAATCCCAATAAATACAGCACTTAATATTAATTATACTATTCCAGCTTATGAATCACTGTGAAACAGAAACAGTTTTATACATTTAGTTATATTGTAAGTTTTTGTAGGTTGTTGTATTATATATAATTCTAAAATTATGTTTTACTTCTGAAATGAACAATCTCCTCTTTTTTATAGTACACTCCAGCATGATATATCGCTGGGATATCTGATTTCACAATAAAGAGGTCTCCAATTTCAGAATTTCCACTGTAGTCATCATCAAAGTATTTGACACGACTGAAACCCCTTGGAGCATGTCCCAGTCCAGTCAGCAAGTTGTCCTGGGTTAATTGCTACAAAAACAAAACAAAAAAGAACATTATACATACAGTGTGTTTCATAAGTACAATATGTAATACAGTTAATTAGGAGGGCAGTAATTCATTTCTAAAGATTTCCTGTAGCGTTACTCTACTTTTATTTTAGACTTACTATATTGTTCATTAATAATGATCTGGACATTATTAGAGTAAAAGGACATGGAATTACAAATGAAAATACTAAAGCATGTTACATAAAGTGTTTTTTTTGCTGCAAAATTGTTTATCAAATTTGCCATTGCAGTTCTACTTCTATTACCAGTTCATTATATATATATATATATGTGTGTGTTTTTTTGAGAATATTTATTTGTAGTATTACCATTACACAAAGAACGTCCGAGGCAAAATGAATGCTGTTGTAGTATTCAATGTGAAACTGCGGCTTTGTTGCCACTAGTTTATGAAAATTCTGTTTGACGGTATATTCAGAGATTTCATCTTTCTTCCTATAAATTGCAAATTTCTTTCCTCTAGAAAAGACCTCCACCTTGTCAAAGTGTATTTGATCTTGACTGGAACTTGCTTCTGCAATACAGAAATAGAAAAATCTGAATAAATGCAGAGCTTAATATTAATTATTCAATTCCAGTTAATGCCTTACTGTGATACGGAAAACAGTCATTTTAATTATTTTAGTTTCTGAATGATAATGTATGATTATAAAATGATGTTTTACTCATGAAGTGAAGAATCTCATCTTTAGAATAGTACACTCCAGCATGATAGAACTCTCTATCATCTGTTTCTATAACAAAGAGGTCTCCAATTTTGGAATTTCCCTTGTAGTCATCATTATAGTTTTTGACAAGACTGAAGCGGTCCGGATCATATCCTAGTTCTATCCACAAGATGTGACATGGAGATTCCTACAAAAAAAAAAACAAAAAAAAAAACACCAACAATACATAAATTCTGTATGTAATGAAATTACTAAGAAATGCAGTAACACTACAGAACTATAGATGCACTCACCATTATCGATGCTCAATACAGTCACTGTACAATGTATAAAACACACTGTCAGTTACTGTTAAATATTCTAATCATCTCATCATAACAAAACAAAAATGATAACACAACAGAATTGAAACAATAACAAATAATTTGTAAGAAATCTAATATAAATAGATTATTAGAAAATTTTATAGAAGTATGTGTAAAGTATAAAGTATATTTTTTTAACGGACCGTACCGTTTGTTTCACTGCTGTCGCTGATGTATTTGCCTTGATGAGAAAGTAAACGTGCTCAGAACAGGAAGATGCTGGCCACAAGACTATATATAGCTTGTATAAAACTCAGACTTCCTGAGTTTGTTCCAACCTAAGCCTGAACAACCACACCCTGTCACAAAGGAACAAAAAGTCTTTTAGGGTAGTGATGATCTGAAACAGAAGTGTAATGTGAAACACAAGAAAATTCATTATTATTCATTATCTGGACATAATTAGAATAAAACACATGGAAGTACACATGGAAATTCTAAATCAGGTTAAATGAACTGTGTTTTGTTGCTAAACTCTGATTAAGCTTGCTATCAGTTCAAATTCTGTCACCTGTTTAGTATATATATATATATATATATATATATATATATATATATATATATATATATATATATATATATATAGAACTCTTTATAGAGAGAGAGAGAGAGAGTGAGAGATTGGGTATTTTCCACTGTTTTTACTGTGAGCAGCCATGTTGTTTTGTTTTCACTCTGTAAATGTGAAAGAAACTGGTAGTTGAGAAAATTTCCCGAAGAGGAAAAGTTAAAATTTTGAGGAGTTGTTTTATTTATTTATTTGTTTGTTTGTTAGTTAAATAAAAAAAGTCACCTGCTGTCACCTGTTTAGTATATATATATATATATATATATATATATATATATATATATATATATATATATATATGTATATATATATATATATATATATATATATATATATATATGCATGTAAGTGTGTGTGTGTGTGTGAGAGAGCCATGTACTGTGAGCAGCCATGTTGTTTTGTTTTCACGCATGTTGTTTTTGTTTTTGAGCTACGCATGCTACAGAACAATAAATATTATACAAAACAACTGGTAGAACAATAAATAATGAGTTATAAAACTATTACTAAGTTTAATAGATTATTTAATAGATATTTAAAAGAAATGCATAAAAAGTATATATTCAACTGATCATAACATTCATTCCACTTTAATATTAAAAATTTGATGTCTAGGGAACATGGAAGGGTAACAATAACATCACTGCATGCATTCACTTTTCTTTATCAGTTTTTCTTTACTTGAATTCTTTTAGTCACTGAGCTGAGCTAAAATAAAAAGAGTAAAAGAGTTTGACTCATTAGTCGAATTTGACTGACCAAAACTAAATAATTATCAGGTTTTTTTCTACAGTAATTAATTAACAATAATGTCCAGTTCACTAACTAGAGTTCATGGTGATACACTGAGACTGAAATAAACATCTATTCATACTACAGTGAAAAAGTCATAATCAGAATTTTCAAATAAAATTATATTAACTTGCTTGTTTTTGAAGTAATCAGTCAGTAGATTTTATTTTACTGTATAAAATATACAGTCAGTTAGTGTTAGATATTCTAATAATCTCATCTTAACAAACAATAAAGATAGCACAACACAACCGAAACAATAATGAGTGATGTGTTATAAACTATGACTAATTGAAATAGATTTGACTGATCGTATCTTTTGTTCCACTGTTGGTCAGTAAAAGTGTTTGGAACAGTATGATGCTGGTCACAAGTATGGAAGTAAAATAGCAACAAATGTATTTGAAGCAAAAAAAAGGTGCTGAATAGCAGTAACTGAAAAAATATCCATCCTATTAACAGTGCTTACATTTTAAGGTTCTACAATTCAACAGGGTTGCATAAGTAAGCTGTAAATTTTTCAAGTGGAGACAAAATTGCATTGTTTAAAATTTCAATATTAAATATTCAAATTTTTAATATATAACCTTTAATAATTGACAAGACATTTCAGTATTATTTCGCTTCCACAAAAACAGTGATTTAAATTCGCCAAGAATTTCAACGTTGCACATCTGGGTATCGCAGGAAGAGCATCTAACATCGATGCACTATCAACAACTGCTGCTTGTCTGCTTCATCTCACCAAAGGGTAAGTAAACATTATGGTTATCTGTATGCTTTTTTTTCTTTTACATGTTTTCATTTTATTTTAATTTCATATTTGACTAGTAAGGCTGATTAAAACAAATATACACGTAAACAATGCTTTCGTTACTTCACTGGCTTAAGGTACAGTACGTACCCTTTGGTCCATTTTGGCAAATCCCTAATGTGATGTGATACCTGTTGCTATTATCTCATCTTACACCACCTGCTGGTGAAGCGGACAAGCAGCAAGTGTTGATTATGCGTTGATGTTCGATTGCTCTTCCTGCGATACCCGGATGTGCAATGTTGACTTTCTTGGCAAATTTGAATCACTGGATTTGTGGAAGCGTAATAATAAGCACCGAAATGTCCTGTCAATTATTAAAGGTTGTATTTAAAAAAAATCTGAATATTTAATATTCAAAATTTTAAACAATGCAATTTAATGTCTCCACTTGAAAAAAACACAGCTTAATTATGCAACCATGTTGAATTCACAGCTTCATTGAACAACCCTGTTGAATTGCAGAACCTTAAAATGCAAGCACTGTTAATACGATGGATATGTTTTTAGGTTACTGCTATTCGGCACCTTTTGTTGCTTCAAATACATTTGTCGCTGTTTTACTTCCATACTTGTGACCAGCATCATACTGTTCCAAACACTTTTACTGATCGACAGTGGAACAAAAGGTACGATCAGGCAAATATATAGTGTATCTATATAAATATAAATATATAGTGTATCAATGTAAGGACTCGCTGGACGCAGGAGAGGTAGAATCCATTTGCGGATCTTTATTGAAATCAGCAGGCAGAATCATAAATGGAAAGGCAGGCAAAGGATCAAAAACCGGAAAAGCAAAAACTAGGCGACCAAAACCAAAACAGAAACCGTAAACCGTGGAATCAGGAAAACAGGCAAGGATCATACACAATAAGCAATCAGAATGGCTAGTAACAGCAAGGCTTGGCATGAGACTCAGGGAAACGATGCTTCGCATTGGATCAGAGAGAGCATGCTGCTTAAAAGTCCTAGAAACAGGAAACAGGAAACCACATGCACGCAGTCAATATTCAGGCGATGGTTCCCTCTGGTGGTCTGGATCAGCATACACTGTGACAGAACCCCCCCCTAGGAACACCTCCTGGTTTTCTATGCCGTGGGCAACCCCTGGCATGAGGGACGGGCCTACTGGGGAAGTTAAGGTGGAACTCTTCGGTGAGAGCTGGGTCCAGGATGCCGGGATGCGTTCGCCCAGCAGCGCTCCTCTGGACCATACCCCTCCCAGTCAACCAGGTACTGCAACCGTCCACCTCGGCGGCATGAGTCCAGTAGCACCCGAACCTGGTAGGCTAATGTGCCATCAATGTCCAGGGGCAGGGGTGGTTCCAGAGGTGAAGGTGTGGAGCTGGCGGGTTCGTGATAGGGCTTGAGCAGAGACATGTGGAAAGTAGGAGAGATACGATAGACTGGGGGCAACTCCAGGCGATAGGAGACTGGGTTAATTTGCCGGACAATCTTGAATTGGCCTATAAATCGTGGGCTGAGTTTCTTACATGGTAGTTTCAGTCTGAGATTTTTTGTAGATAGCCATACTTTCTGGCCCACTTGGTAATCGTGCTGAGGGTGTTGCCGGCGGTTAGCCTGGATCTCCTGTCTCCTCACCGCCTGTTGAAGTCTCACATGAGCTCGTTCCCAGACCTCCTGACTCCATCTAGACCAGTCTTCAACACTTGGGACACAAGATGGTTCCTCAGACCAGGGGAAGAGTGGAGGCTGATATCCTAGAATGCACTGAATTGGAGTCAGCCCAGTGGATGAATGACATAGTGAATTGTGGGCGTATTTGGCCCAGGGCAGGAACTCACTCCACCTTTGCTGTTCACGGCTGCAGTAGGTCCGAAGGAACCTCCCCAGTTCCTGGTTGAGATGTTCTACTTGACCATTGGACTGTGGGTGGTAATCAGAACTCAGGCTGACGCTGATGCCCAGCTGGCGGCAGAACTCGAGCCAGATGCGGGACGTGAACTGGGTTCCCCGGTCGGACATGATGTCCTCTGGCAGACCGTAGGTGCGGAACACATGTTGAAACACCGCCTGTGTGGTTTCCATGGAAGTGGGAGCTCTTTCATTGGAACTAATCTGCAGCCTTTAGAGAAGCAATCAATGATAACCATGACAGTGGTGAACCCGTGAGATACTGGGAGGTCGGTGAGGAAGTCGATGGATATGTGGGACCAGTGACGCTGAGGAATCGGTAATGGCTCTAAGAGGCCTTCAGGTAACTGGCGGCTTGTTCGTGATAGTGCACAAATGCTGCAAGACCTGACGAACTCCTCAATGTCTCTGTGTAGAGATGGCCACCAAAACCACTGCTGGATCAACTGGGTCATTCTGTGGATACCCGGATGTCCTGTGCTCGGGCTCTCGTGAGTCCATTGGATAAGCCGAGTTCGCAGCATGGTGGGAATGAACACTTTAGCTGGCGGGCAGTTGGACAGAGGTGGATCAGAGTGTTGGGCTTGTTCGATCTTACGAAGTATGTCCCATTGAACTGGTGCTATGAGAACAGACGGAGGTAGGATGGGCTCAGGGGACGTGGGTTGACTGGTGGTGTCGTGGAGTCTAGAGAGAGCATCCGCTTTCCCATTCTTAGAGCCGGGTCGGGACGTGACAGAGACCTTGAACCTGGAGAAGAATAGTGCCCATCTGGCTTGGTGGGGATTTAGTCTCTTGGCTTCACAGAGATATGCGAGGTTCTTATGATCGGTGATGATCAAAAATGGGTGGTTGGCTCCTTCCAGCCAGTGCCTCCACTCTTCTAAGGCCGCTTTCATGGATAATAGTGCTCTGTTTCCCACGTCATAATTAGTCTCTGCAGGTGTGAGCTTTCTGGAAAAGATGGCACAGGGGTGGACCTTCCCGGACCCAGGTTGTCGCTGTGACATCACCGCTCCTATCCCACTACTAGAGGCATCCACTTCGACAATGAACGGTAGGTCAGGTCTCGGATGGCAGAGGATGGGAGCAGAAGTGAAGCTCTGCTTTAACCGTTGGAAAGCTCTCTTGGCGGAGTCAGTCCATTTGAGGTGACGTGGTGAGCTACCCCTAAACCCCAAAAAACATTGTAGGTCTTTGACAGTGGTAGGCTCAGGCCAGGTTGTGATTGCTGACACTTTACACTGGTCCATCTCCACTCCCCTTTGAGAAATGACATAACCCAGAAAAGTCACAGATGCCTGGTGAAACTCACACTTCTCCAGTTTGGTGTACAGATGATGTTCTGCAAGCCGACGAAGGACAGCTCGAACGTGCTTGATGTGTTGCTCTTGATCGGGGGAGTAAATGAGGATGTTGTCAATGTACGCGATGACAGCGGTTCAACATATCTCTGAAGACCTCGTTTATCAGAGACTGAAACACAGCAGGAGCATTCGTGAGGCCATAAGGCATAACTTGGTACATGTCCGTGAGTGGTGTGAAAGGCTTCCATTCATCCCCCTTCCTGATCCTGATCAGGTTGTAGGCACTTCGTAGATCCAGCTTGGTGAACACCTTTTCCCCTTGGAGCTGTTCGAGGGCTGTAGGTATGAGTGGTAGAGGATAGGAGTAGGGAACTGTTATGGCGTTCAGTCCCCGATAATCAATACATGGACGAAGGCCGCCATCCTTCTTTTCCACAAAGAAGAAGCCTGCTGCAGTGGGGGATGTAGATGGTTGGATATATCCAGCAGCGAGAGCTTCTTGTATGTATTCCTCCATGGCTTGCTTCTCAGGGATGGAAAGAGGGTAAACTTTATTCTTAGGTGCTATGGTGTGGGGTAAGAGCTCAGTGGCGCAGTCCCATGGCTGATGTTGGGGAAGCTTGGCTGCTCTCTCTTTACTGAACACTTCCTGGAGGTCATGATACTCCCTAGGCAGAGTGGTGGTGGCAGTGGCGATGGGGCTTTCAATGGATATGGAGCAGCATGGATGTGAAAGATGAAGTAAAAAACAGTTCTCACGGCAGTGAGCAGACCACTTCAAGATGTCTCCTTCCTTCCATGAGATAAGCGGATCATGGCTTTGTAGCCAAGGAAGGCCCAGGATGACAGGATTAGATGGAGATGTGATAACAAAGAAGGCAGTGGTTTCATGATGAAATAATCCAATCTGGAGATCAACGGAGGTTGTCTGGTGGCGGATTAGGCCTTCTCCTATGGGCTGGTCATTTAAATGGGAATCTTGAACTGCTGAACCAGGTGTTGAACAATGATATTAACTGCGGGGCCAGAATCAATTAGCGCTGTGGCATAAAAACATGAGTCTGTGAGGGCTATACATACAGGAACAGATACTTTGTTAGAAAATGTACGAGTCTCTACCTTGGCTGTGACAGGTTTTTCAGGACATTCGTACACTCTGTGGCCCGCTTTTCCACAGTAGAAGCACAGGTGATGCTGTACGTGGTGCTCTCATTCCTCTGCGGTGGCTCGGACCCGTCCGAGTTGCATGGGTTCAGAGGAATCAGTCTTGTAGCTTTCTAGCGTGCGGGAGATCTTAGCAGAAGTTTGTGTTGATGGCGCAGATTATCAAGGTGAATGGCGGTAGTAATATACTAAGAGAGAGTGACATTCGTATCTCTGCATGCCATGTCGGCTTTCAGTTCCATGTTAAGTCCTTCCCGAAATACAGGCATGAGTGAAGGCCCGTTCCACTCCGATTGGGCCGCCAACGTGCGAAACTTGATAGCATAATCCGCCACAGTGTCAAAGCCTTGGCGCAGCTCCAGTAGCTGAACTGAAATGTCCTTCCCCCCCGCTGGGTATTCGAACACTTCCTTAATCAAATTGGCGAAATAGTTTGCAGATGTTTTTACTTGGGGATCGGAATCCCAAACAGCCGACGCCCAATCCAGCGCAAAGTGTAAAGTTTGGTGGAGGGCGATTATGTTGTGGGGTTGTTTTTCAGGGGTTGGGTGAAGCTCCTTAGTTCCAGTGAAAGGAAATCTTAATGCTTCAGTATACCAAGACATTTTGGACAATTTCATGCTTTCAACATTGTCAGAACAGTTTGGTGATGGCCCCTTCATGACTGACTGGTTCCAACTAGACTGCACACCAGTGCACTAAGCAAGGTTCATAAAGTCCTGACCTCAAACCAGTAAAACACCTTTGGGATGAATTAGAGCGGAGACTGCAAGCCAGGCCTTGTCCAAAATCAGTGTCTGACATCACAAATGCGCTTCTAGAGGAACGGTCAAAAATTCCCATAAACACACTCCTAAACCTTGTGGAAAGCCTTCCCAGAAGAGTTGAAGCTGTTATAGCTGCAAATGATGGGCTATTTTTGCGAAGTTATAATTTCTTATGGATCTGGCATCAAAATGTTAATGTTAAACTATATATATATATTTAAATAAAAGGAGTAAAAAAAAATCTGACTCATTAGTCAAACTTGACTAATGAAAACTAAATAATAATCAGGTTCTTGTTTTAAAATAATGTCCAGTTCACTAACTACAGAGTTTTCCTAATAAAAAATTATGCTTGTTTTTGAATCAATTCACCAGTAGCTTCTCAGTTTAATAGTTTTATTTTAACATTAGAGTAAATACAGTCAAATACAGCTTTAGCAGAAATATCTTCAGAATATTCATCCTCAGAGGCGTGGCCTGTCTGTCTGTCCATCAGCAACATTATCCAGTCAGCTGATCAGGATTACTGATTTAAATCCTGGCACATGAACACAATAATCAATTATGGCAACATGGTCACAGGTGTGTGTATACTGAAGAGTTTACAACAGTTTTGAAACTGCCTCAGCTAATCAGAATTTTGAACTGCATCTTTATAATTATTGCTCAACATGTTTCCAGTAGTTAAAATGAGTAATCATACTTACAAAGTTGTTTAAGATTTTCCCTTTTGTGCCTGTAAAGAAACATAAGCACAAAACCCACATTATTAATACTTAGACTTGTAATAATTACATGCACATGTATTTAGTACCTAATAGACTCATTGAAGATTAACAGATTCACATTACACAAGACATTTTGTAAAGTAGAATAAATGCAGTATTACCGTTACACCAAGAACCTCCATGGCGAAATGAATGCAGTTGTAGTTGAAAAAATCATACTCTGGTTCTTTCCTCATTAGTTCTATAACATTGTCTTTAAATGATTCAGGGATTCCATCTTTCTTCCTATAAATTGCAAATTTCTCGCCTCCAGAAAACTTCTCCACAATGTCAAAACATATTTGACCTGGACCACAAGTGGAAGAGGAAGATATACTAGACATTCTACGACCGCTTGGAGCTCCAAGTAAACCCAATAGGCCACGCATGCTGTGAGTGCTCAAAGGTGCCAAGGGACCAAATAAGTCATGCATGCTATGACCACTTGAATATCTAAAGGAATTTGGTGAGCTAGACATGCTAAAACTTGAAGAACTGGAGGAGCTTGATTCTGTACTCTTTTCTGTAATAAAGAAATAGAAAAATCCCAATAAATATAGCATTTTATATTAATTATACTATTCCAACTATTGCATTACTGTGATACAAAAAACAGAAGTTTTATAGATTTAGTTATATAGTGAGTTTTTGTGTGTTAATGTATAATTATAAAATGATGTTTTACTCATGAAATGAACGATCAGCTCTTTATCATAGTACACTCCAGCATGATAGAACACTTGGGCATCTGCTTTCACAATAAAGAGGTCTCCAATGTCAGAATTTCCATTGTAGTCATCATCATAGTTTTTGACAAGACTGAAGCCCTCTGGATCATATCCCAGTCCAATCATCCAGTTGTGCGATGATGCTGCCTACAAAAAGAGTGAAAAAAAAAAACACCAACAAAGACAAACAAAACATCATAAATACGGTATGTAATACAGTTAAATAGTAAAATTACAGAAATATAGAGACACTTTCCATTATTTATGCTCAACACTGTCACTGTACAATATATAAAATAAAGATAACACATATAATTTAACTTGACTAATTTAAATAGATTACATAATAGATATGTAATAGAATTATGAATAAAGTATATATTTGACTGATAGTACCTTTTGTGCCATTGTCACAATTGTAGTATCTGCCTGAAAGAGAAAGAAAAAGTATGATGCTAAATTAGCAAATTAGCAGCTTGTTCAGACTTGTTTCAACCGCAGCCCATATGCCTATACAACCACATCCTTTCACAAAGGAACAAAAAGCAAAAAGTCTTTTAGGTTAGTGATGAATAAAATAAAATAAAATAAAATAAATAAATGCATCATACATGCAGTGTGTTTTATAAATACTGTATGTAATATACTTAAGGGCAGAACTTAAGAAGGGCAGTAATACTACATAAATATAGAGGCACATTCTATTATCAATGCTCAACAGTCACTGTAAATTTTATAAAATATACTGTCAGTTACTGTCATCCTAACAAAACAATAAAGATAGCACAACAGACCCGAAACAGTAATAAATAATGTAAAATAAAACTGTAACTGATTGAAATAGATTATATAATAGATATTTAAATAGATGTATATATATAAAGTATATATTTGACTGATCATACCTTTGATTCCACTGCAGTATGCAGTTTGTAGCATGCGTCACTGCAGTATCTGCCTGAAAGAGAAAGTAAAAATGTTACAGGATGATGCTGGTCACAAGCATCTGTAGTAACCTGGTCATCTTAAAGAAGCCATGCAGCAAATTAGCAGATTGTTCAGACTGTTTAAGAAATGTATGTTTGTAAGCACAAATGCCTATGGATAACCACATCCTGTCATGAAGGAACAGCATGAATGTGTTTTGGGGTAGTGATGAACTGGAACAGAACAGTATTGGTAAACAGAAAGTAATTCATTACTTAAGACTTCCTGTAGTGTTTCTCTACTGTAAAGTATTAGTACATTGGTCATTACTAATGATCTGGACAGTATTTGAGTAAAAGACATGGAATTACACATGGAAATACTAAAACATGTTTAATAAAGTGTGTTTTGTTGAAAAAAAAAAAAAGTCCGGGATCTAAGGAAAATAGTGCTTTTATAAATAGCTCTTTTATTTACAAAATATTGCAAAGAAAAACTAGTTGTGTAGCTCTCAAGTGCTGGTGAAGGAGAGGTGTAGCTGAGGGTGACCTGATGGTGTGGCTTCAGTAACCCCAGACCGTTGCGGTAACCCAGGTATTGTGCCTTGGTCAGCCCCAGATGACACTTGTATTTTCTCTCATTCCTGCCTTGCCGGGAGTTCCCAGAACCTCCCCCAGATGGAACAATGATCTGACCATGTGGAGGAGTGTATAATCATGTCATCAAGGTAGATGGATTTAAACCAGCAATAGGGTCTGAGCATGATGTCTATGAGCTGTTGAAAGGTTGCAGGTGCCCCATGCAGCCCAAACAGGAGAATCCGGTACTGTCAGTGGCTGCTGGAGATGCTGAAGGCAGATTTCGGTTTAGCCTCTTGGGAGAGAGCCACTTGCAAGTACCCCTGGGTAAGGTCCAGTGTGTATATAATCTGGACACTGGTGGATCCTTTGTTTCAGCATCTTGGCCACTTCTTCCTCTGTACCATGATGGCAGGCCTATATGGCCGATGGTGGACCACCCTCCTGGGAGGAGTTCTGATCTCTTGATCAACCAGCTGTGTGAGCCCTGGGACCAAAGAGAAGATCTGGTCTGTCAGACCTGTGAGGTCTTGGTGTTGAGCTTGTATGAGATTGTCACCCCTCTGAACTAGGGCACGCTCTTGGGGATCCGTGATGGGAAGACAAATGCAGACACAAAAGGTACAGGAGCATTCCACCACTTTAGGAGATTTATATGATAAAGGTGTGCACACTTACTGGGATGTTGCAGGTGGGAATTGACTGGACCCACCCTCTCAAGGACTGTGGCACCTCACCAGAAATTTGCAGGCTGCACTGGGAACAAAGTGGGGGTAGACAGTGGTGTAGTCCATGATGATAACATGCATTCATAGCCCCAGGCTGTAGTGGCCCAATGTCTATCCGCTCAAATAGGATGCCCATAATGGGAAGAGGGATTGAGGGTGCCAGTACTGGCTTCTGGGGAGCCATGTGCTAATAGACTCATTGAAGATTAACAGATTCACATTACACAAGATAATTTGTAGAGTAGAATAAATGCAGTATTGCCATTACACTAAGAACCTCCATGGCGAAATGAATGCAGTTGTAGTTGAAAAAATCATACTCTAGTTCTTTCCTCATTAGTTCTATAACATTCTGTTTAATTGTATGTTCAGAGACTCCATATTTCTTCCTATAAATTGCAAATTTCTCTCCTCCAGAAAACCTCTCCATAATGTCAAAGCATATTTGACCTGGACCGGAAGTGGAAGAGGAAGACATGCTAGACATTCGCCGACTGCTTGAAGATCCAAAGGAACTTGATGAGCTATGCATTCTGTGAATGCTTGAAAATAAAATGGGACCCAATAAGCCATGCATGCTATGACCTCTTAAAGTTACAATGCAATCCAATAAACCATGCATGCTAGGATCGCATGAAGATCCAAATACATTTGGTGAGCTAGACATGCTACGACTGATTGAAGATCTGGAGGAGCTTGATTCTGTACTCTTTTCTGTAATAAGAAAATAGAAAAAATCTAAATAAATACAACACTTAATATTAATTATACTATTCCAGTTAATGCATCACTGTGATATAGGAACCAGTAGTTTTATAAATTTAGTTATATTGTGAGTTTATGTATTTCATTTTATAATTTTAAAAATGATGTTTTACTCATGAAATGAACAATCAGCTCTTTATCATAGTACACTCCAGCATGATAGAACACTTGGGCATCTGCTTTCACAATAAAGAGGTCTCCAATGTCAGAATTTCCATTGTAGTCATCATCATAGTGTTTGACAAGACTGAAGCCCTCTGGATCATATCCCAGTCCAGTCATCCAGTTGTCCCATGATGCTGCCTACAAAAAAAAACAAACAAACACTGTATGTACAGAAATATACAGACACTTACCATTATTGATGCTCAACACAGTCACTCTACAATATATAACATATACAATCACTTACTGTTAAATACTCTAATCATAAAACACTGGCATCTTATTGTAACAAAACATTCTGGAATACACAATAAAGACAACACAACAGAACCGAAACAATAATAAATAACGTGTAATAAAACTATGACTAATAAAAATAGATTATATAATTATATTTAAAAGATGCATATATGAAGTATATATTTGAGTGATCATACCTTTGTATGCAGTATGCAGTATGCATCACAGCAGTATCTGCCTGGAAGGGAAAGTAAAAATGTTACAGGATGATGTTGGTCACAAGAATATATTTTGTAGTAACTTGGTCATCTTAAAGAAGCAGCGCAGCAAATTAGCAGCTTGTCCAGACTTTCTGACAAATGTATGTTTCAACCTAAACCCAACTGCCTATGAACAACCATATCCTGTCATGACAGAACAACGCTAATGTGTTTTGGGATAGTGATAATTTAAAAAAAAATCCAATTTCTTGTGAGGAAAAAGTAAGTACACCCTTACATTTATTTGTATTAAAATGGATAAAATGACCTACAGGTGTATCACATCAGGTGCAAATTATTCAAACATTGTTACAGAGCATTTAGAAGGAGGCTTGCCTTATTTAAACCTCAGATATTGAGCTTGGTTTGCTCTTAATTGTTGAAGTGAGAGGTATCACCATGGTGAGATCCAAAGAGCTCTCTGAGGCCTTCAGAAAGACGATTAAGTCTGGTAAGGGATATAAAAGCTCTCAAAAGTATTTGTAATCAGCCATTCCATTGTCCAGAAATTCATTTACAAGTGAACATTTAAAACAGCTGCAAACAAGGCCAGGCCAGGCCGTCAAAGCAAATTAACCCCAAGAGCAGGCCACAAGATGCTAAAAAACCCTAAAATATCATCACGTGACCTACAGCAAGCTTTTGCTACAGTTTATGCCAAAGTGCATGAATCTACAATCAGAAAGAGAGAACTTTAATTATTATGTGAGGTGTGCTAGGAGGAAACCATTGCTGTCTAAAAAATATGAAGGCAAGACTAAAGTTTCCCAAAGAACACAGAGACAAAGGCCAAGACTTGTAAAATAATGTGCCTCGGACAGATAAGTCTAAAATTGAATTATTTGGACACCATAACAGGGCATGTTCGGTGTAAACTAAATGCAGCATTTAAGCAAATGAACCTCATACAAACTATGAAACATGGAGTTGGAAGTGTAATGGTTTGGGGATTCTTTGCTGCAACAGGTCCTGGCCATCTGACCATCAGAGAATTCATTATGAATTCTACATTGCAGCAGAAGGTGCTTGAGAAACATATAAGACCATCTGTCAGAAAACTAAAGCTAAAGCAGAACTAAAGCTTGCAATATGACAGTGACGCAAAACATACCAGTAAATCCACTAAGGACTGACTGAAAAAGTAAAAAAATGAAGAATTCAAGTCAAAGCCCAGATCTAAATTCTATTGACGGACTATGCATGCAATAAAACATCCCTGCAAACATCTGCAACCATCTACTAATTGAAATCCCGGCACATAAATACAATATTTAATTTCGGCAACATGGTCACAGGTGTGTGTATATCCAGGAGTTTACAACAGATTCAAAGCCACCTGTAAGGAAGCGCTGGAGGTGGAAGTGTCAGAATCCATGTGCAGATTTAGTAAACCAAACACAGCAGGCAAAAACGTAATCAGAAACAGAGCAGACAGGTCAAAACCAGGAAATCAGAAATCAGAGACAAATCCAAATTGCAAGGCTAAATAACGAGATCGAGGTCACAAAACTTGGTCAAAACACAGATTATAGTAAGACAACGAACAGCAAGGCTTAGTACGTACTCAAAGGAACGATACTTCGCATAGTATGTGGTGAATGAGTCCATTTTATGTGCGTGGGAACCAGAAATGAGTGATTAGAATTCGGGAGAGGGCTCCCTCCGGTGTTCAGTCTCTCTGTGTGACGTGACACCGCCTCAGCTAATCAGATTTATCTATGTAATAATTGTTGGATTACTACACAGTTGTATACATTAAAGTGTGTTTCCTGTAGATAAAAATGAGTAATCATACTTACAAAATTGTTTAAGATGACTCCTCCTGTGTCTGTAAAGAAACATAAGCAGGAAGCCCACATTATTAATACTTAGACTTGTAATAATTACATGCACAAGTATTTAGTACCTAATAGACTGGCAGTTTATTGAAGATTAACAAATGCACATTACACAAGATAATTTGTAGTGTAGAATAAATGCAGTATTACCGTTACACCAAGAACCTCCATGGCGAAATGAATGCAGTTGTAGTTTAAAAAATTATACTCTTTTTTTTTCCTCATTAGTTCTATAACATTGTCTTTAAGTGATGCAGGGAGTCCATCTTTCTTCCTATAAATTGCCATTTTTTTTCCTCCAAAGAAGTCCTCCACAAGCTGTATCTTTATGTCACCTGGACAGGAACCAGAAGAGGTGGGTGAGCTATGCATGCTATGACTGCTTGAAGACCCGGAGGAACTTGATTCTGAACTAGTTTCTGTAATAAAGAAATAGAAAAATTTGAATAAATACAGCACTTAATATTAATTATACTATTCAAGCTTATGCATCACTGTGACACAGAAAAGAGTAATTTTACTGACTTTGTAATATTGTGTGTTTTTGTACGTTAAAACGTAAAATTGTATAACTAAAAGTGTTATTATTCTATGTATATGTATTTTATGTATAAAATTATTCTATAATTAAAAATAAAAATTATGTTTTACTTGTAAAATGAACAATCAGATCTTTATCATAGTACACTCCGGCATGATATAACCCTTTCACATTTGCTTTCACAATAAAGAGGTCTCCAGTTTCAGAATTTCCACTGTAGTCATGATCATAGGGTTTGACAACACTGAAGCCCGTTGGCTCATATCCCAGTCCAGCCAATGACTGATGACCAATGAATGACTCCAATGATGATGACTACAAAAACAAAAACAAAAACAAAAAAAACATTATACTTACAGTATTATATATATATATATATATATATATATATATATATATATATATATATATATATATATATATATTAAGCTGAAAAGGTTTTATTTATTTATTTATTTATTTGTTTATTTATCAAATTGTCTCAAAACTTTGCCTCAGTTAAACAGATTGCAATTGCAGATACACATTACAGAATAAATAATAAATGCAGTATTACCATTACACCAAGAATCTCCATGGCGAAATGAATTCTGTTGTAGTTTCAAAGATCATTTTTTCTCTATTTTTTTCTGTAACATTCTCTTTAAGTGATGTGGGGATTCCATCTTTCTTCCTATAAATTGCAAATTTTTGTCCCCTAGAAAACTTCCCCACAATCTTTATATGACCTAGACAGGAACCAGAAGAGGACGATAGAGATGTGCTATTCTGGCTACAACTGCTTGAAGATCCAAAGCAACTTGATTCTGGACTGTTTTCTGTAATAAGGAAATAGAAAAATCCAAATGAATACACTGGTTAATATTAATTACATTATGCCAGCTAATGCATCACTGTGATACAGAAACCAATAATTTTATTGATTTAGTTATATTGTGAGTATTGTATAAATAAAAAAATATGTTTTTAAATGAACGATCTTCTCTTCATCATAGTACACTCCAACATGATAGAACCCATTGACATCTGGTTTCACAATAAAGAGATCTCCAATGTCTGACTTTCCACTGTAGTCATCATCATAGCATTTTACAACACTGAAGCCCTTCAACTCAGACCGCAGACCAGTCAGCCAGTTGTCCCATGATTATTCCTACAAAAAAAAAACATACTAATGTTTTATAAATTCTGTATGTAATACAGTTCATTAAAATAGGAGATCAGTAACACTTCAAAAATATAGGGACACTCACCATTATCGATGCTCAAGTCACTGTACAATATATAAAATATATAAAATACTGTTAAATCATCTCATCTTCAGAAAACAATAAAGATAACACAACAGCACTGAAACAATAATATATAATGTGTAAATAAATTTATGAATAAATATATTATATAATAGATATTTAATGTACGTATATATATATATATATATATATATATATATATATATATATATATATATATATATATATATATATATATATATAAATATATATATAAATATATATATTTGACTGATCGTACCTTTTGTTCCACTGCCTTCAGTGCTAAAAGTAAAAAGTGTTTATTACAGGAAGATGGTGGTCATAAGACTATATATAGGAGTTACTTGATCTTCTTAAAGAAGCAGTGCATCAAATTAGCAGCTTGTTCAGACTTCCTGAGAAATGTTTGTTTGAACCTAAGCCCAACTGCCTATGAGCGACCAGACGCTGTCGCAAAGAAACAACATTAATGTGTTTGGGGTATAGTGATGATCTGGAACAGAACTGTAATGTTAAACAGAAGGTAATTCATTACTAAAAACTTCCTGTAGTGTTATTCTACTGTAAATTTTTACTGTATTGTTCATTATAATAGTTTATAATGATCTATTTTTCCAGATCCAGTGACAGTGTAAAGCCAAAATGTAAATCTGATACATCTTGACCTAAGCACTGCCAAAGAGCCTCTAGTCCTGCACTGCAAAAACTACATCTTATCAACCAAATCTATATGTCTAGTACTTCCTTTTAAAAGACTACAACAAACTAAAAATAACCGAATGCTCATTTCTAAAGCTTCAAATAATCTTGTTGTGGTAGATCATTTTAAGCATTTATTTCAAGAAAGAGGCTAAATTTGCCAAAATTTCCCAAGGGAACAAAAAAAAAAAACTAAAATGAGTAAAAAAAATATTATAAAAAAAACTATAATAGGAAATACTAAATAAATCTGTGAACATGCTTTTGATCATTATTGGGGTTTAGACTGAAGTTTGGTAATGCAAATGTTAATGTAACATACCAATAAATGAATATATTAAGGAAAAATGTGTTTTAGCGCATTGTATTTGTGTCTACTGTTCAAGATTTGCATGTCTTAGATGTAAAAAATTGTAAGGTTTTCTTAGAATATTTTGTCTTTTGGGTCAGAAGAGGGATTTTAATTTAATTTAGAATTTAAGAGTAATTATTTTATTTTATTTTATTTTATTTTATTTTATTTTATTTTATTTTATTTATTTTTTCAGCTTTCATTCATGCATGATCAAACAGTATCTTTGGATTTTTGTTTTTCATCTGACTTGTGGATAATGGCTTTGGTAAACTGCAGTTTTAAAAGCATTCGTTCCCTCAGTGTATTCTGGATCTTCAGGCCTCTGCAGTGATCTGGCAGTCGTTTGAACACGCTGTGAAGGCTGCTGCTTTACTCTGACAAGGATGGCATTGCGGTGGGGATTTATTTATAACTGTGGGAGGATGAGGTAGGGCTGGTTGTGAGGAGGAGAAAAGACACAGCCAAAGAGCTTTACCAAATGCATTAGAACAGCTTCAGGTCTAAACATGTCAGAAATGGCTGTGAGAACACCTCCACAGAGCTGGATGCCCACGACTTCTCTATCAACAGATATCTGACTGAAACAAGTGACTGCCCGATGAGTCACTGACACTCGCTGATATAAAACTGGATGGTTTTCCAACAGGAGGTGGGCTGACAAAGCTGTCCAGGCAATTGTTTTTATTATTGATGACACTAGATTCAACTGGAATCTTGACATGCTAGCTGATGTCCAGAATGCTTACTGAAAAGGTCATGGCCTGCTTTGTTTAGAGCCATTGGAGTAACTATATCCAAACAGGATCATGCTACATGTGGGTTAATGAGGTTTTCTCATTGTCTCACTTTTAAGGTTCTATGGCTATATCCACAATACAATCTTCATAGCAATCACAGAATTTAGTCTTAACAGGAAACATTCATATTTAATGAAAATGCTCTGTATTCCACATTAATTTCTAGGACAGTTGTTTTGAAAATCACTTGGTGTGGTTTCCTTCTATTTCTGCTTGAATTGATTCCCAAGAAAATATCAAGTACAAGTTGTAATGGATATCATTGCTTCTGTTGCCGTCCTTTAGTATTGTTTGGTCAGTAACTGGTTACTAATGACAGTTATGTGCATGCAAAATTGTCCACCATGTATTGCCTATATATTTGTCAATATTTTTGGACATTCCTCCATCATCCAGTGACAGTGGTGGTTCAAGTGGTTAAAGGTCTGGGTTGTTGACTCGACGATTAGAGTTTAAGCCCCAGAACTGCCAAGCTGTTGGGCCCCTTAGCAAGGCCCTTAACCCTCTCTGTTCCAGGGGCCCTCCTGTCCCCAACTTTCTCAGCTGAGATATTTGAAGAAAAGAAGTCTACTGTGCTGTAGTGTATGTGTAGTGATAATAAAGGCTTCTTCATTAAATTCATGCATATTTCCACTTATACACACATACACTTCTTAAATTGTGAGCTTAGCATTGTGTAGGACTACATGGAATGCAATAGAATTGTGCCATAAAAAGGGGGAGCAAACAGCTAAGTACACCTAGCTCTATGTCTTAGCCAAGCAGCAAACCATGTCCCTCCAAGCCTAGAACAGATGTTAATAGCTATGGAAAGCATGTTCGAATCACTTCTTCCTCACGACTGCTGAAAATATCTTGTGCCAAGTCACATTATCATGAATTTATTATAAGAAAGTAAAAATGATAAGCAGCCCCAAACCAAAATAATTCTGGAATCACTGCACTGTCAAGGCCTTTGACCACAAATCACTTTCTGGCCTCAGGTTCCTCTCAGCATAGTGTGGTATCAGGTACTGGAATGTGTAAATCAGCCTACTTTGCTGTGGGGTCTGTATTTCTAAGCTCACTTCTGAACCGCTCATGGTTTCCATATAATTAGGACCTGTAAAATTTAAATTAAACATATAGTTTCCAGCTTTGAATTATGGCACAAAAATGCTTGGAAAGGTGACTAAAATTTGAGTTTCTGTTAGTCGATGTGGGAAGTGGTACACAAAAGTGTTAACTTCAAAAGGTATTTATTATGGGAGTTATAAACATTATATCAAGTTCCTAGCAAGGTCAGAGAACAGGTACTCTACATTAAACAGTAAAAATCTCTTTTCTGAAACTGGGGGGGAAAGCGTGATGGTCAGAAGCAGGACGTATACAAGAAACAATGAACAGTGAACATATCCAACATGCATGGTACCTTGCATCGAGAATCAAATGGTCAAAGGAACTGAAGAGTAAAAACAGATTCAACATATTAGGGTAACAAACCAATGCTAAGACATAAAGAAATAACACGATAGATGTGAATATTGGCTGTCATATTGAAAAAAATGTGGCACCCACTTAGAATACAGGTATGGATTTAAAATAAAAAAAAATTCAGGATTTGGGTGATGGTGGCCACCAAAGGCTACAAATTAAATCAATATCCTGTTATCTGAAAAAGATCTTCTACAATTGACAGCTTTCCCATTCAAGCCCACACTCAGTTTTCCCAGAATCCAAGATAAAGCAAAGATAAATGAAAAGCTGACCAAGATAGAGCACTTCCTAAAGATGAATGAATATTGTTTCAAGTGGGATGCATTTCATTTAAGGAAAATTAGCAATGGCACATTTAACACACTTGTTGACCACTTTGGCTCTCTGAGGCCCAATTTTATGGCTCATCCAGTGAGTTGTAATTACAGCATGCACAAAGACTTTGCCTGGTTGTGAAATGCAAACAGAGTGGCAAGTAATTAGAAACGTTAGCATAAATAACCCTGCAAATTGCTAGTCTCCTTTCCTTTTAGACTTTTTTGTTGTGTTGTCCTTTCTAGCGGTAACCTGAAAGGGATTTCTTGGCAATTTAACTACCCCCTTTCAGATCAGCATACCACATTTTTATTCTTCTGTCTGGGCTTTTCAGTATTATAAGCTAGTACGAAAGCATAACCTAACCCAAATATTCCTCTTTTGGTGAAATCAGTCGTTCAAAGACGGAAAGCGAGAGAGGAAGCAAGAAAGACATGAATGCTGAGTGAAATATTGAATGAAAAAGATAAAGAACAAACAGACAAAAGCCATCAGTGCTTGACTAGCTTGTAAATTGAATAAACTTAGTTCTAAGCAGCAACACTGCTGTTACATTATGCACTGTATATCACACTGCAGGAGACCTTTTTTTGTACTGCTCTTTTGGTCATCAACAAGAATCTAAGTATCCATAGCAACCGAGAGCACAAATAATGAGAGAATTGTCTAACTGTACCAATGCCTTAAATGTGGGCGTTAATGTATTATTTTAGCATTCTCTACTCAAATGATTCTTGCAGATTGTTAGCACTCTTGAAACTTTCAAGATTCACCCCAAGAAATTGGAAGAAACAATAGCCTATTGGCACCAGCTTCAAGCAGTAACCTCAGATGCTGCCTCTCAATTTCTTTCATGGATTTTTGGAAAAACAGCCTAGTCTTTTGATTGATAAATGGAATGCTTGAAGTTGAGTGAGGAGTTAGTAGATTTCGACTCATACACCACACAATACGCCCCCCACTTTGGTATAGTCAAAATCTGCAGGTTTGGAAACACTGCTAATTCAGCCATGTTTGTTTTCTGCCACAGTGGCTCCAAACAAAGATCTCTCACTCTTTTTTTCCCCTCTCTTGATTTTCTGCCCACTCAGTGGATGAGAGCCACTGACAGACAGGCACAGGAGCAGATTGGGATTGACAGGGCTCCAAGGCAAAGAGCTAATTGAGGGAGACTGGGGAGAACTTTGCAACACCAGCTATAACAGTGGGGGCAATCAACACCAAAGTACTACCTTCCCTTTCTAATCATGGTGGTGGTCTGCTAATTTCACCACTGTTTTGGACAATTTAGGAAGCTCTGACCTTATTATCACATATCTGGACTTTATTTCCACCCCATTGTTGCTGTCATAACACATTGTCTGGTGTCCAAAGAATTACTAATAAAATACTACTCCCTGCAGGGGAATGAAAAGAGAGTGCAGACAGCTGCTTGCTTGAATATGACTCAATATAAAAACAAATGTCCCTCAGCAGACCAAGATTCCACAGTCACCTTGAATAGATATAAAATGGCTCTTTAAATATTCACTGAAAAACAGGCCTCGAGAAGAATAACCTCTGGACCAGAGTGACCAAGTCTGGACATTAATCAGACCTGGGCGATGACGTGCTGGGTAACACATCATCAGCATCAGTCTTGTGTTCGTCTTGCAGATGGTTGGAGCATGGAAGCATGGAACACCTGAGGATCCACTGAGGGTTTTGAAAGGCTGGAGCAGTCTGCCATGGTTAGTCAACAGATTGGGTTTCAGGCTGGAAACAAAAGAAACCATCAACTGCCAAATATGATTTATTCCTTGCTTATAGCAGACACAGGTAGCTGATAAACTCTTCAGAGTAGTGCAATACAAGCCAGCAAAACCAGGCTAAGTGGTGAAACAATGGTATACAAATAGATCTGCTCATTATCATGTTTAGTGTAAGAGTCACGAAGCTCTGAAAAAAAACCAAACAGGTTGGATGTGACTCCATGTTGACACATTAGCTAATATAGCCCTTAATTAAGCTGTCAACATGGTGCAATACACCAGAGCTGCAGAGCAATCTGCATGCCATTGATGGTATATATATTTCCATAACATTCTGATTGTAAAACCCAAGGAAACATGAGAAATGTCTCAGTGTTTGTCAGACACATTTATGGAGATAATAATCTCAGCAATGGAAACCATTTACTGCAACGCCTGTGTGAATAAATGTCTGAAAAGAATAAAACAAAGGTCACACTCCAAGAGGAGGAGGAGGAGGAGGAGGAGGAGGAAAAAGAGTGCAGATTACAACTTGATTCCCCTTGTTCGATTAGTTGCTAGGCAATCAAGAGCTGTGACCTTGAATATGGAAAGAGGAGATGTGACAGGAAGATAAAATTAGATGGATGGATAGGTGGAAAGATGGATGAATGGATATGTTGATATTAAGAAAGGAATTAGGAAAATGGTCCAGATAGATCGGATTAGAAAGAGAGTAAGCTAACAAAGGAAGGAAGCCAAGAGCCGGAGGAAGAACTCCCCAAACTTTGGCTGTCAAAATGAATCCGTGTTACCATGGCAACTGGAGCACGAAGACCAAACTAATGAGACGAATAATGTGAGAATTGCCAGCCAGCACCAAGGCCTTAAATATGGACTCTAAGGTGTAATTTCATCATTTCCTTTTCCTACCTAGAGGACCTTCAGTTTCGTCATTCTCTACCTGTGTCATACTGACCTAATCACGCTCAATTGTGTTGAACGCATTTATTTATAGTTTAAGAGTATATAGAAGATCTTTAGTACTTACAGGATATTTTAACATTTGCTCTGAATACCTGAGTCTACACTTAGGACTGATTCTGGGCTCAATCAAGGTTTCCTTCTTAGCTCTGTGGAGTTTCATGTAGTTCTCTGTTGTTTTATGTAGCACTATGGTCCAGGGGGAACTTTGTTTTGTTTCACTATGTACTGTACCAGAACTACATGTTTGGAATGACAATAAAGCTACTTGACAAGACTTGACTTGTATTGAATCATCATGAATCGATTCCACTATGTTGCTTTTGTGCATGCAGGTTTGCAAAATAATAGGCACTAGGTTCATATGATGACTGTTTTTTCTTTTCTGTGCTAAAGATCAGTGCTATTTGGATGAGTATCATGTCATTGTACAGGAATGCCTACAAATGAGGAGATGTTAATGAATAAGAAGAATTTTAGCCATGCAAGCCAGCAAGAGAGGTCTATCTACACTGACCCTAATAACCCTGTCCTTGTCATCATTAAACTTGAAATATGAAGTAATGTGATAAAGTAAACAAATTACACTATTTTGAATGCATAGCAGCTAGCTTCCACACTATGATTCAGCTGAACTGATTTCAGATCAAGAAGATAATGGGTTGGTTGGAGTGAACCCTAGCCCACCATTTTCAAGAGGACTGAGATTGGTTCTCTTGACCATTCAAAAACAGCTTTAACCAATTTTACCCAGCTCTTGGCCCAAAAAGAACTGAAGTGAGGGAAGTGGTAGCTTAGTGGTTGTGAATTCGAATACCACATCCACCAAGCTGCTGCTGTTCGGCCCTTGAGCAAGGCCCGTAACTCTCTGTTGTATAAAAAATGCAACAAATGTAAGCTGTGCTGGATAAGTGTGTCTGCCAAATGCTGTAAATGCAAAGTATCCTCACTCTATTATCCTTTTCAAACAAAAAAATATATTTATACAGTACATACAGTGAGGGAAAAAATTATTTGATCCCCTGCTGATTTTGTACGTTTGCCCACTGACAAAGAAATGATCAGTCTGTAATTTTAATGGTAGGTGTATTTGAACAGTGAGAGACAGAATAACAACAAAAAAATCCAGAAAAACACATTTCAAAAAAGTTATACATTGATTTGTATTTTAATGAGTGAAATAAGTATTTGATCTCCTATCAATCAGAAAGATTTCTGGCTCCCAGGTGTCTTTTATACAGGTAAGGAGCTGAGATTACAAGAGGAGCACTCTCGGGGAGTGCTCATAATCTCAGCTCATCTCAACTGTATGAAAGACACCTGTCCACAGAAGGAAGCAATCAATCAGATTCCAAACTCTCCATCATGGCCAAGACCAAAGAGCTGTCCATGGATGTCAGGGACAAGATTGTAGACCTACACAAGGCTGGAATGAGCTACAAGACCATCGCCAAGCAGCTTGGTGAGAAGGTGACAACAGTTGGTGCGATTATTCCCAAATGGAAGAAACACAAAAGGACTGTCAATCTTCCTCGGTCTGGGGCTCCATGCAAGATCTCACCTCATGGAGTTTCAGTGATCATGAGAACAGTGAGGAATCAGCCCAAAATTACACTGGAGGATTTTGTCAATGATCTCAAGGCAGCTGGGACCATAGTCACCAAGAAAACAATTGGTAACACACTACGCCGTGAAAGACTGAAATCCAGTAGCGCAAGGTCCCCCTGCTAAAGAAAGCACATGTACAGGACCATCTGAAGTTTGCCGGTGAATATCTGAATGATTCAGAGGAGAACTGGGTGAAAGTGTTGTGGTCAAATGAGACCAAAATCCAGCTCTTTGGCATCAACTCAACTCGCCGTGTTTGGAGGAGGAGGAATGCTGCCTATGACCCCAAGTACACCATCCCCAGGTGACAGGACAACTGCACCGCATCAAAGGGACGATGGACAGGGCCATGTACCATTAAATCTTGGATGAGAACCTCCTTCCCTCAACCAGGGCATTGAAAATGGGTCGTGGATGGATATTCCAGCCTGACAATGACCCAAAACACACGGCCAAGGCAACAAAGGAGTGGTTCAAAAAGAAGCACATTAAGGTCCTGTAGTGGCCTAGCCAGTGTCCAGACCTTAATCCCACAGAAAATCTGTGGAGGGAGCTGAAGGGTCAGCCACAAAACTTAATGACTTGAAGAGTATCTGCAAAGAGGAGTGGGCCCAAATTCCTTGAGATGTGAGATGTGTGCAAACCTGGTGGCCAACTACAAGAAATGTCTGACGTCTGTGATTGCCAACAAGGGTTTGCCACCAAGTACTAAGTCATGTTTTGCAAAGGGGTCAAATACTTATTTCACTCAATAAAATGCAAATCAATGTATAACTTTTTTGAAATGTGTTTTTCTGGATTTTTTTGTTGTTATTCTGTCTCTCACTGTTCAGATAAACCTACCATTAAAATTACAGACTGATCATTTCTTTGTCAGTGGGCAAATGTACAAAATCAGCAGGGGATCAAATCATTTTTCCCTCACTGAATATTGTAAATCCAGAACTAAAAGCATGGGTTAGCAGCAGGCAAGTCCTGGAATGAACATTGATAGCTTTGATTGTGATTTAATCCAATTTTAGTCTGCTTACAACAATCTGATAAAGTGTGTTCTCCATGACAGATTATACAATGGAGATCTTCTAATAAACCTTCATATGAATAAAATTACTTTGTCACTCTAGTCCAATCACCATCACCCACTGCACTGTAGGATTGGGTATACCAATTACCAATACAAAACTGGACATACCACCGCCTTGATCAGTATGAAGTGCTAACTAAAGATGAATGAAAAATCTTTTTCTATTAGAAACTGTGCCCAGTGAAATGCATTGGAAAAAAAATATACCTTTCTATTCGATGATACCTTAAAATTATATGGCTTTCTTAAAAAAGTTAAAAGCACTGGAGCTACATTCTATTAAACATGATATTTCAATAACAGGGAGGCTAGCTAGCAAACTGCACAGCTTGTTTCCAGTTTAGACTAGGCTTGCTGTATCAAAGAAAAGTAAAAAGGAAGCAGAGATTATCTTGTACACAAAGAGCCAAGAATGAGCTGAAAAGGTCATGTAGGGACAAAACAGCACACTGGGAGAATGAGAGCTGCAGAGCTCTGGGGGAGGCAGAGGGTACAAACCAGGGAGGCCTTAAGTAGATCATTTGATTTAGGAAAGCCGCTGGGGCTGGTAGTAAAGGGGCTGTTTACTGCTCCACAGCCTTTCCACAGGAGCAGTAACCAGCCTCGGCTCTGAAAAATAGGCCATCTGTAGAGCTCAACAGGCTCAAGGCAGCGACTTGAGCTAAAAATTCACATCACAGTTTTTCTTTTATTTTGTGGTTATGATAAAAAGAAGTATGGATCACATATGCAAAACTTTAACGATTTAGCTCAGTGTCTTTGTTTGAGTTTTACAACTGATCCGAATGCCTAAAGCTGAGCAAGTTTAATTAAATTTGAGAATTAAATAATTGCCCATTTCCACACCGAGAACTTTTCTCAGTCAGTCAATGCCCCCACTGAATCTAATGAAAATGTAAGAACCTGTTGGAGACAATTAAACCTTTGAGGGCATTATATCTCTTTTAACAAGCTCGTCCATGCTAATTTGGAGTCACACAGGCACCCAAGATTTCGGGCGACAATAGAAATCAGGATTAATTTACCACTCATGCCCATGGTGCTGTCCTGACACTGGGGAACGAGAGGTGCAGTCATTACTTGCAGAATGATTTCATGAGCCTGACACCAGCTGGGATTTTGGTCCGTGTTCTTTAAATCTCGACAGGCCAAGGTGAAAGGCAAGACACCACAGACGATGAAGGGGAATGTGACAGGATTTTATTATGACCTGACAAAACAACACCTGGTCGCCTTTGTGTCTGACACCGTCACTCCTCCGGAACACATCTCACCCCAAATCAAATTAGCATGGCTTAGAAGATGTCTGTTTTTTTAGCATTCCAATCTCAAATGGGTCATTTGTCTATGTATATTTGAGTCACTAAACAGAGACGTCAGATTACGCTTAAAAAGCCAAGTGCTAGATAATAGATATGTTGTGCAACAGTAGTGGCAGGATGGATGTGGTGGCCATCGATACTGATTCCTTCTTCCTGCTTCTAATACGGCAAAAACATACTTGCTTCATGCTTCATGTCTTCGATAAATGTAAAAACGTCATTCATTTTTTCTGAAGATATGTCAAACCTTGCTCCTAATGACACCATAGCTGTGACAGCGAGCCGTCTCTGATATCATAACGAATCCCGCTCTATAGTGTCCCATCAGACACACTGTAGCGTTAGACTTCTTAGAGGCTTTCTGTGCCCCTATAGCCATTGTTGTCGCTATTAATATTTTATCTACACTGTTTTATGACTGCAATGCCATTTCGAGGAAATGTGTTTCCTTTGATGTTGCAAGTGCAGTCAAGATATCCGTGATGTTTTTTTTTCAATGGAGTCAGGAGTTTGTGCCTCTTTTAAATTGTCAAGACGTATCATTGACAACTGGGGCTGCAGGTAGACGCACAACTTCAGTGTCCTCGATTTGAGGACTATTCCCTGCTATGCAGCTGCTGTATTTCATATAAATGTTAGCATGCTGTCAGGTCCAGCCACAGTAAAATACTAGCAACACTAATGGGCACTATTTATTAGGGTTTCAAGCATAAGGCAGTGAAACCCTGTTGTTATTGTAGTGATAAGGCCTAGAGACTTGAAACATTGAGGGATTTTACTACTCTATCAGTTTTGGCGTGAAGCCTTGCCCTGACCTCTAGAGTGGCCCAAAACTGGCTATAATTTTTGAACTTTTTGTCACAAACTTTTATATCAATGGATTCCTTGGCTTTCTTCAGTTTATCTTCATCTAGTTTATCTCCTTTCTATATCTACATCTAAGTCTTGCAGAGGTAGGTCAATGGTTAAGATGTTTAGCTACTGAGTGGAAGGCTGTGAGTTCAAGTCCCAGGTCCACCTAGCTGCCTCTGCTGGGACCCTTGAGCAAGGTCCATAATTATCATTTGTAAAAATAAAATAAAAAAATGGAAGTTGCTCTGGATAAGGGTATCTGCCAAATGCTAGAAATGTAATATAAATGTAAATCTTCTATATCATCTAACATACTCCTCCTAAACCATTCTTCCAAACTTTATGGCAGTGTTTGCTCAAGTGGTTAAGACTCTGGGTTGTTAATTGGGCTTCAAGCCCCAGCAACACCAAGCTACCACCATTGGGGCCCTTGAGCAATGCCCCCGACCCCCTTGTTCCAGGAGTGCTGCATCATGGCTGACCCTGCACTCTGGCCCCAACCCTCCAAGGTTGGGATATGCAAAGACAGAATTTCACTGTGTAATAATGTATATGTGACAAATAAAGACTAGGCTTACAAAATTTTGATCATCAGACAATGTAGACCATGTTCATGTATAATGCCACCAAATGTGACCACAAGCATGAGCCAAAATAAACATGAGACTATATATCTGCAACACTTTGCCATATTGACACCAAACTTGACACCATTACCTGAGCTGTTTCACAACAGCGCCACCTACTGGCCATGAGACATGTAAAAGTTTTATTTTTGCTTTTAACTTCTAAATATTTTGTCCTAAAATCAATAAATTCAACCAAACAGACTGAATTGAATGATATCCAGTTTACTATGTCAGCCATTTTGTACTGTTTCTTAAGAGGCTATGTTATACAAATGCATCGTACTACAATTAGAGAAGTATCAGTGTCTAAGCACTTTTACATTTGCTAAATAATAGAGAATATATTTTTATGCACATGCTTAAAGTTGTTAAAGTGTTAAAGTGCCTGAAGCTTGATAATTGCTGCTCGTGGCTGTATTTATTCTTATTTTTAATAATTATTTTATTATTTTTATTATATTATTTTGCATTTTTTCCCTTACAGTTAAATAGTTATTTCACACTTTAGTTTAAGGGGGAAAAAAAAGACTTTTCTAAGATTTTGAATAAATTCTATTTATTTCAGTATAATAATCATTGCACTAATGGCTATAAAAACAGCAAGGAGGCCAAGTGATGAATCTAAACGTGTCTGACAAAGAGGGAAAAAATAATCTGAGTTGAAATACTTCATTTGTTTCAATCTCTGATAACATCAGAGATGTCATTTGACTACTTTTGATATTTAGTCAGTGCTCCATTTTGTCTTTTCTGTAAGATAAGATAAAAAGAAATAAAATTAAGGTTCTAAGCATTATAAAAAACAAAGAAAGAAAGAAAGAAAGAAAAAGAAAGAAAAAAAGAAAGAAAGAAAGAAAGAAAGAAAAAGGAAGAAAGAAAGAAAGAAAGAAAGAAAGAAAGAAAGACAGAAAGAAAGTAGTAAGAAGGACAAGATGTCTATCATCTGGTGCTTCTTCTTTTCAGGTGTAGCTCTTCTGAGGTGTGTTTTCTCATGTTTTTTTCACACTGTTGCCCTTCTGAACCATCCTGAGAATAAAGAAGAATTTTACACATGAATAATAATAATAATAATAATAATAATAATAATAATAATAATAATAATAATAATAATAATAACAAATTCTGGTTATTAGTGAGACAAAGAAAATAAATAAAGATGCCTACATGCAAATTCAAGGAACAGACCAAGGACCAATGACCTTGATTCTCAAACTGACCTCTTTTCTACACGAGTTAAGAAAGAGAGAGAAAAAAAAAACTAATATGTGCTCACTCTAGATCACTATCACACAGCTGGATAACATCTGACTGACTTCTGATCATTATCTGAGTAAGGAGCTGTGAAAGACACCGGCACAAAAACAAACTTGAACTCACAGATTATCCAGATATAATGCAGGGATGTCATGTAGCTAACTGGCACCCATGATAATAAAAAAGGAAAGAAAAAAAAGAGAATTTTCTTCTTTCTTTCAGTGAATTCCAGGAACTTGAAATGGTGCAACTTCCTTCCTGTTGAACATGTAACTTGTGGAAAGTTTAAAAATGTTTTTCAGAAGACTGTAATGGGTGACTCGGGGAGAAGGATGTTTAAGGCACGATCTGTTAAATAGATTAAACTTTAAATAATAATTAAAAACTTTTTGAAGTCTTTTAATGATTAGATTTCAAGGTAAACTTTCTTTAACTTTCTTTAGAGTAGAGTGGGATGCAATTGGTAAAATGTCACTCTGTACCTGCTGTAGGTTTGTATTCCATGAGTTATTTTTTTATTTATTACTTGTTAGAATTTGTCTGGTGACCATGAGTGATAAAAAAGTGCCTGTAAATAAAATGTATAATAATAATAATAATAATAATAATTGTTATTATTATTATTATTATTATTATTATTATTATTATTATTGTCATTGTTGTTGTTGTTGTTGTTTTAATAATCTGAAAGAATACACATTTTTTGTTATTAAAGATGCTTTATTGAAAAATATCCTGTACTTTATTTTAATTATACCTTAGTAAATGTAATGACAGAGAGACAGAAACATCATGGTTTATTCTTGATTTTATTTCTAAGAACCGAACCAATGGCCCAAGAAGCTTTCTCTCTTTTATCTGTGGACTGCTGTGAGTCAAAAATAAAGTGTTATTTTTATCATGGCTTTTCACACCACATGCCTTCTCCCGATGCCACATCCAACACCAAGTCCACCACCTCAGCAGCCATCTCGGTCACGTGTGATTCTTTTATTTATTTATTTATTATTTTTTTATTCACCTCTCAGTGTAGTAGTAGACATTCACACAGTGGGAGACAAAAAGTGAGAACTGAATAGAGACTGAAAGAACATCATGTAGACAAGAAAAGCAGAAGCGTGACAGAAAATAATACAGACCGTCTGCAAGAAAGAACAGGAAAACTACACAAAGATTCAACCTGAAGCTGCATCCCAAATGACTGTACACTTCGTCTCAAATGGAAAATCTTTTACTAAAAGGGAAGACTGGGAATGATGTCAAACAAACGTAACGTGACGCCGCTACAGAAGCTTTAAAAGAGATTTTAAAATGTCAAAAAAATCAACATCACACAACACGGGCTAATTTTATAAGATTTTTCTAAGACGTCTTGTCCACCAGAGTGTCGTCAGAGATTTTTAATTCCAGCATCATTGTCTGCTAGCTCCGCCCCAAAAACAAAGCTGGCTAAGGTTAGTAAAGTTAGCTAGCTTGCTGATAGTAATGGAATGGAATTTTACAAGTTATTTTTTGTGCAATAAACATGTTCAAGATGCATAGAATGGTTGCTGAAAATAAATAAAAAATAGCCAATAGGGTAAGGGTGCTTAAAATTCAGTGTATTTAGTAAAACAAACAAACAAACAAGCAAAAGCCTTAGGTCTCTTCTTGTCTCTGAAACTGGGAATAAACATAAGCAACATCCTTGTGGGAAACACCAGGTATGTTTTTTTTGGGGCGGGGGCTATTAGTCTAGAATTAGTCTAGAATTTTAGAAAATGTTAACTTCATAAATGTATTTTTTAAATGCTTAGTTCATGTTCGGGTTCATAATATCTTTATTGTTGGTTTTTATGCTGCTCTTAAATCTTTTTAAACTTAAATCAATTAAATCTACTCCAATTAAAACCCACAAAATAAACTTCTGAGAGGCGTGGCTTAATATTCTAGTGAGCACACTCGATTGACAGATCACTCTCCAAGAATAATTCCCCTCTTGAGCAGAATTAAACACAATGACTGTTCAAATCAGGATTGTTTAACTCTTCGTGGAACAAATCTCCTTGAATATAAAGTTAGCACAGTATTTACACTATGAGGTTCAAATTTCGAAGACTAGTTTGAGCAGGAAGGATGACTGGGATTGGTGGAGCTTGCACAGGGCTCACATAAGACTGCTACTTTAAAATAAAGTGGAAAAAAAAATCTGGCAAAGAATCCGTAGACGTTTTTACTTTGCATTATATATTGAATCCACAAGACAAGCATTAACCCACTTCGACAGCATCAGCAATCATCTGATCTCTGGAGCTTTAAAAGAGAAAGAAAGTGCCAAAGGAGAGATATAGAGCAGAAAATATAGACCGCCAAGGACATCTTTAAACAAGGAAAATGAAGAGATGAATAGACTACAAAGGAAGTAAGGCTGAGTTAATGCAAACAAGAAAGGCGAAAATGAATGGATCCTGAGAGAATTAGAGAGAGAGAGAGAGAGAGAGAGAGAGAGAGAGAGAAAGAGAGAGAAGAGGAGGGATGGAGGGAGGGCGAGAGGGAGGGAGCGAGAAAGTACACTCTGAAGAGTAGATAATAGAGAGGACACTTGTTAAGGAAGCTGAATTCAATAGGCAAGTCTCTTCTATGCTCAGTGAACTCCAATCAACTGCTCCTGCAGCCCTCCTGTAGGCATATACACACAAATCTTAAAGATTACTCAACTTTTTAGCATCCATCCATCCATCCACCCATCCATCCATTTGTGCAACTATCCATCCATCCATCCATCCATAAATCCATTCATTCATTTATTCATTCATTCATCTATCCTTCCATCCCTCCTTTCATCCATTTATCCTACCATCCATCCATCCATCCATCCATCTATCCATCCATCCATTCACAATCACACACACACACACACACACACTGGAAAAAATTATAGATGCCTTCAGCATCTGTTTTTCAGCTGAGGGAGGAACCTAGAGAACCTGGAAGAGGAGAACTTTCAAACTCCACAAGCACACAGGGTGGAGCCAGGAATCAAACCCCTAATCAACCCTGGGAATCAAACCCAGAGGTGTGAGACAAATATGCTAATATAATGCACTTACAGCATCCTTAGTAACTGCCTGATCATGGGCATACAATTAAAATAGGCTCTTAGTAGCTTAGTAGAATGTTAGGCCACACCCCTTTAGGCTTCTTCTTTGCTGGGTATGGAGGCTTCTTTTTTGTGCTACAGGAAGGTGCATATAAAAATAAGAACTGTGCATGCAGGATTAAAGATATCTCTAGCTGAGGTTGAGGGAGCTAGGTGTTTTCTGGCTTAAATCCAAATACAGATACGAATATTAGATACTAAACAGCACTAAGACAAAGCTTGTGTGTTCTGTTCTGTCATTTTCTCTGCCAAAAAAAACACATTCAGGAACAATGTAAGGTGACAAGTTCATTCACGAGCTTGTAATAGATGTCTCTTATGTTTGCCTGTCTTTCACAATCTCTTTAAAGACGTCTGAGATCGAGTGCTGAAATGATCAAAAGGTCAAACATGAATTAACAGATGATTCTCTGCTGCACTTGGTCTAATGAGAGGGAAGCTCTCTCTCTCTCTCTTTTTTCCAGCTGCCAAGGACACTTATCATTCCCTGTTGGTTCAACCACGGATTTGTCATAGGCTTTCAAATAAGCCATCCATGTGTAATTCAATTAAGGAGCACTTCAGGCAAACTGGACTGCTGGAACTGACATCCTGAGAGAACAGCACTTGGACAGGCTCAAATACACACCGCACCCAGTGACGAGCATTAGCCTTTGTCAGAATTGTTTGGAGTAGAAGCTTCTCACCAGGAATGTCATCCAGCGTTGGACTGAAGATCGAGTGACAGTACTAGCAAAAAAACCCAAAAAAACCCAAAGCTAGGTTATTTATCTGAAGTGTGCTTGCTTGATTTTGTGACCTGGGTCAAGGATAAACACACAAACTCATAATTATTCATGCTTCATTTCTATATTTGCAAATTAATCATTTCTAAATGAATCATTTAATTTTCATGTTGTCATTTAAATAATGTTTATTTCAACATCTAAGTTAGTGAAGTGAGGCGAAGCACACCTAGCATAATGGGAACACTCTGATAGAAAGTGAATCATTTGTAAAAATCACATGTAGAAACAAATGAGTCGTTTGAAAATGAACAAATCCATATGGAAATAAATTATGTGAATCATGTGGGAAAATAAATGAATCATATGACAAAGAAATCACATGTAAAAATGAATGTGAAATCCCGTGTGAAAACAGATGAATCGCATGTGAATCACTGAATCATGTGGAAGAATCACATGTAAAAGGATGTGAAAACACGTGTGAAAACAGATGAGTCGCGTGTGAGTCAATGAATCATGTGAAAGAATCAGATGTAAAAGTAAACGAATCATGTAAAAAATAAAATACATGCAAAAACAGACACTTGTTAAAATAAATGAATCATTTGAAAGAATCATATGTCAAACATGAATGAAAAAAAACAAAACATCTGACACGTGAAAGCCAATGAGTCATGTGAACCAATCCTATGAGGAAATAAATGAATCATATAACAAACCAGGAGTCAAGCATTAAAAAACAGATTAATTGTGTAGATAGAGGAATATTAACATGAAACAAAAGAATCAGGTAAAATAAAAAATAATAAAAACACAAACACTAAAAGAAATGTAAAAAGAAAATAAAAAAATTAAAAAAATAATTTAATAAAAACGTAGCATGGGGGAAAAAATTGTACATGTGCATTGTGATTTTATTCACATGGAGTCAGTACTTCATGTATGATTATTAATTTTTTTTTATTTATTTGTTTATTTTTATTTACTTTGTTTTCTTTTTCAAAATTTTTTATTTATTTATTTATTTATTTGCCAGAGAGCAAAATACTTTTAAAGGAGTGGAATAAGCCACCACTTAATGTTTAAATTCTGCACTCAGGGCTGCTTCCTATTGTTACCAAACGAAAATTAGCGAGCCTGAAAGAGCCGTGGATACAAAACCGAAGCTTTTAGTGTGTCTCTGCTGGATGTTTCGGAGCTGCTGTGTGGGTGGAAGGGAGTACATGAGGTCAGGCTTTGAGCAGCTGTGTCCATACGTGCGCCTGCTCGTGGGTGGACAGAAACACGAGCAAAAAGGTGAAAAAAAAGTTAAGTCACTCATATTGCCTCGGTATTGCCTTTGCTCAGCAGCAGTAACTCACTCCCTGCAAAAACTGCCGTTGCCCTGGCGTCGCTCTCCGGCCACAATTTTATGGTAATTGTAATAAATTATGATGTGGCACACAGATATTAAATGGTGTGATTGACACTAAAACACAGTTATTCTTTGCAGTCCTTCTCATGTTTTCTGTGCATTTTTCTCACCTCTGTTTTGCATTTCTCTTTGTGTCCTCTTCAACACAGAAGACGGCAGAAAGGGGTGAAGAGCTATTTCAGCTCCAATATTTCAGTAATAAAATACAGGAGTACCATTATAATGAAATCTGTCCTCGCTCTCGCTTTACAAAGACATCAAATTCATTTTTCATCACACAAACCCACAGACCCAGATGTGTCCCTGAATTCTTTGCTCAGGATAAAAAATAGACATTTTATGAAATCTCCAAACATTTCTTTATCCTGGGAAAAAGGATCAGACTATCTTAGAGCTTGTCATAATCGATATTAATGATCCCTTAACTAGCACATCTTAACATATTACATTCCCAGTTTGATCCAAAAACTGCAGAATAGATTTCCACACATTCATATGTCATATGGGGATTCTAGAATGTTCCTTGGAGTAAAAGCATGTGCTGCTGCTCTGATATTTCTAGCATTTGGCAGACGCTCTTATCCAGAGTAACTTACAATTCATCTCATTTTATACAACTGAGGGTTTAGGACCTTGCTCAGGGGCCCAGCATTGGCAGCTTGATGGACCTGGGATTAGAACTGACAACCATCCAATCATTAGCCCAACACCTTAACAACTAAGCTACCACATTCACACATGATAAGAATTGGCATTCTATCCAGGGTGAATTTTAAAACTCATTTCGAATGTTCCACCTTAATGCTGAATAGGATGAAGCAGAGGTGGATCATTTTCCCTAAGTGTTTTATACCTTTTATACCCAATCTATTTCCATCCATCCATCCATCCATCCATTTCCCCCAATCCCCCCCACCCTATTTATCCATTCATCCATTCATCCATCCATCCATTGTTATGTAGCACCTATCCTACACAGGGTCACAAGAAACTTGGAGTCTATCCCAGTGGCATGGGGCACAATATAGGGGGCACCCTTGACAAGGAGCAAACTCATCACAGGGCACAACTGCACACACACACACTCACACTCACACTATACACAATTTAAAGATGCCACTCAGTCTTCAATGCATGTGTTTGGACTGGTGGAGGAAACCATCAAACCCCTAACCCTCAGAAGTATGAGACAAACACCTTCTCCACTTATCCATGTATATATATATATATATATATATATATATATATAATTAATTTATGAATCATGCATTTTAACCAGTTATTATTACATTTCATGCTGTGAAATGTCCATTAAACATTATTGCACATATAAAGAGTTGTTCGCTCAGCAGGTTCTCTTTTTTCTCTGTCTTGAAGTTAATATGAAAAAAAATCACAGCTTATCATGTTATTGCATCATATTAAACTGCCAAATGGAAACTCCAGCATTTCTTGTGACAAAGCGCTGACGCTGGAGACTCCTTCCATAAACATGTCTTTACGGAAAACTTCACAATCGCAACAATACATATAAATGTTATAGGATTATGTGGCTCTTCCTTCAAGTACTTGTGAATGAGATGCTACTATAGAAACTAATCACTTGTTAGAAAGATTACATTAATATTAATGTGTGATTATTTGGTTAAAAAAGAGTTAGTTATTTTGTTAAAGTGACTGATGATGTATTAAAGCTGAAGTTTCATGTAATTCAAGTTAAAGCAAATTTAACTGTCACTTTAATCATGAATAAAAGTGATGAACAAATTAAGCCTGGCTCCAAAATAATGTGATTATGTACACGTTTGTTTGCATTTATAACTCAACATTAGACAAACCGATTTGCATTGTTTTCTGCTTAGTTAATGGAAAATACTCTTTAGAGTGTGAGAAAGTAAGCAAGTACCTCAGAGTGTGAAAGAGAGTGCTGTTTACTTGATTGAAAATGGCACGAAGACACATTAGAAATTTTAAGTAGATGCCACAGATGCCCCAAAGCTGAACCCCAACTGAGGATTTTGTCAAACTCTAAGGAGTCATGACTCCATGATTCTCCACTATATGCACTTTGCAGTGACTGGTCTAGTGAATTTTCAAAAGCATATACCACAAAAGGTTAGCATTACCTCTCTGAGAGAAAATAATGATAACAAAAAAGAGTACAATCAGCCTGACAAGTCAAGTCAAGGTTCAGAGTGAATAAGATACCTGATGGAGAGATGAAGTCGGAGGTTTTAGCAGTTGATGGATTTAAGCAAAAAGCTTTTCAGCCCACTTTTCATAGATGTTCCTGGGCTTTAATTCACGTTCAAGGGCAGGAATTCTGAACTGGTCATTAAATACGAATAATGTTCACATACAGTACAGAGTACAGCATTGAGTTGAAACGACAGAATGTTAGAGACGGTCTGAGGTTTTGATTCATGTCCATTCACTGATAGACATGCCTCAGATATACTGCACAAATACACAAAAACAGAAAATTAGCAACATCCAAAAGCAGGTTTTGCTTTAACTATTGATGATTAGTTAACTATTAATGATTGGGCTTGCAAACCTGAGCCAATGGTATCATTGTTCATATGGCACATGGTAGATTTCATTATCTAATGAGGTAAGGGCCTTGATCAATGACCTCACATTGTCTCTTGGAAGATCAGTTGTCCAGTTCTAACCAGTAAAGAACCACTCTATAAAAAGTCCTTGTAGGAAGCATAGAAAAAAAGAAAAAAATTATATTGTTAATGTTTTTTCAGTAGTCTGTTATTTGGCTTGCTAAATATGGATTGCTTTGTACCCAGATATCCAGATACCCATATGGATATATGGGCAGATATCCATATAAAAAGTGAGTACTCATCTTTGTTGACAATAAGATGACAAAATCTATCTGCATGGCATGAATCTGGTGCCTGGCTGAATAACTAAACATAAATAATTAGAGATCAGCCCTGATGCTTGAACCCCTATTAAAAAAAAAGATACTATCAGTACAGGACTCATTCATGTTTGGTGCTTGGCCCCATCAAATGACATCATAAATATAGATATAGAGCTCAGCATCTCTGTGCAGTGGTATGCATTACCTTTCATTATAAATATATTTAAAATGACTATAGAAGCCATGATACTTCAATAGGTCTAAGTACAGGACTTCTTCATCTATTATGCTTGGCCCCCTAAAACATAAAATCAACTAGAGAGCACATGTACTCTTGTTATTTAAATACAAAGACCAAATTTCATTATTTGAACCTCTCATGTAGAAATGCATAAAAATGTCTCGTGACTATCTGGAAGAGGGCAGATAGTCATATAAAAGTAAGGGGTGTCTTCCCTTATTTTTTCGGTTGGTCATAGGGTAAAGCTGGTTGGTGGCTGGGATGGTGAGGTGGAAGATGACCAAATTAGGAAGAGGGTGGGAACTTGATTAGTCACTAATTACAAATCACTCCAACATAGTTCCTCAGCTTTACTGTGACTTTGTGTAGTAACTTACCTTCCTGTCACATAGGTCATGAACCGATAAGCTGGAAAAGGTAAAAAACGCAGCAGGTCTCAAACACGAAACTTCCTCTTTTGCATTTTTGGGTGTTACATCAGCAAGCATCATGGTGTAGCACCATGTGTGACTCCAATCATCCTCGTCAAATGGTCTATCTGAACCAAACCTATTTATCCAACAGATGACTAAGTGTCTCGACTCCACGTTCAACAGCTTCGTCATTCTGTGGTTCAGCTGAAGAACGTGATCCTGAGCCAAACACACTCACTGCCTCTCTCTCTCTCACACACACACACACACAAATGTTCCTGTGATCTGCTGACAGATGACACCTTGAAGTGATTTGTCACCCAAATGAAAACGCCTCAATTTGCTTCTGTACATAAAGTGCTGAATTATGAAAAAAAAAAGCAGAGCTGAAGACGGAGTGTGTGTCAGGGCGGTGGAGGCAGGTCATTTCCCCTCCCATGCAGGAGGCCTCCAGTACACACTGAGCTCTAAGAGCTCTGACGGCAGCTATGGATGATTCCACACCAGTGTGTGCTGACTCAGCATCTCTCTCAGCATCCCAGCATTCAGCTCCACACTTTTATCATCCGTCATTCTCTTTTCAGCTGAGAATAGTCAATGCTCCTGACTGCTGGACTTGGAGTGATGTTAGACAATGAATGTGCTGATATTTTACATTGCATAATTGATGATATGATGAAGTTATACAGACACACACACACACACAGACACACACACACACACACATACAATGAAGATGATGTTCCCATGGTGGAGCTTGAAGTTCTGACACTGGAGACTCTTTTTTTTTTTTCTTTTAGTTTTGGTCTTAAACCAAATGAATGTTTGGCCAAGACGTAAAGTGTTACTTTGAAAATCAACATTAAATAAAAACTCCTTCTAAAACTAATATGCTAATTTTGATAATCAAAATCTGTCATATAACCAATTTCTTTTTATTAAAGATAATGAATAAAAATGAATGAATGAATGAATGAATGAATAAATAAATAAATACTCAGTTCTCTTGCGTATCTCACTAGAGTGTAATGAGAATGTAAATAATCTTTTTTATTAAAATTTTTTAGTTAATTTTTTAGTTAATTTTTTTGTAAACCTATGGTTTGTTGTTACACATTTTAATTAACTGCTATTTTTTAAATTAATTATTATTATCTTTATTAATATATTCGTATTTTCAGGTGCTAATTTTTAAGAGTAATGTCAATTTATCATCACACTTTATTTATTTATATATTTATTTAATTTATTTATTCATTCATTCATTCCTGCAGAATAAATCTCTGAAAATATAGCTCATACAAATGAATGGAATGAACGCAAGTGAACTGAAAATTCAATTCATTATCTATCTATCTATCTATCTATCTATCTATCTATCTATCTATCTATCTATCTATCTATCTATCTATCTATCTATCTATCTATCTATCTATCTATATCTAAATATGTTTCATATACAACATCCAACAGAAACTAATTATCCTTCATTGTCTTCCCAAAATCCTCTAGCTCGTGACCTCACGTGCCATTTGTAATCACAGCGGTGTTAATGTGAGGAAAAGACCTAGAAGACCTAGAAGCTTCAGCCTTCCTGTCATTTCTGTTACAGAAGAAAGAGGTGATATTGCCTGGAGTCAGCACTCACACAAATCACATCTAATATCATCTCTTTGTACGTAGCAGCAAAATGATATGATCCGAAAGAAATGAGATGAACTCGATAACATTTCAGCAGCATAAAGTTGTTTTCAAAAGCACCGAGCTGTCAGTGTGTGTTAGCGTCTCATGACAGATTTTGTCACCACTCTTACTGTGAGATATGATAATTAAATTTGGAGCTGACAACACTTATACTTACTGCGGCTAATAAGAAAAGGCTTGTATGTCGGAACAGAAAAGAGTGTAGTGGAGAATTTTAAGTGACTGCAAGTTGCTCTAATTTTTCATTATGTGTTTATTTTTCCTTTCTTTAATTTATATTTTTTCTGAACTTCAACTACTTCTACTACTACAACGAAGATAGATAGATAATTCATTACCAAATGGGAAATTTTAAATAATAATAATAATAATAATAATAATAATAATAATAATAATAATAATAATAATAATAGGGGATTAAATTAATTAAGCAAATTTTTAAACAAAAAGAAAATAATTTAAAAAAAGAAAAGAAAAAACAAAAAAAAAGTTTAAGAATTATTCTCACAATCTTAAATTGGAGAACATTGAATTACTGTTATTATTATTTGGAGTATCATGCAAGGTAAAGAAACTCTTAGAACAGATAGATAGATAGATAGATAGATAGATAGATAGATAGATAGATAGATAGATAGATAGATAGATAGATAGATAGATAGATAGTTTATTGATACAAATGGGAAATTTATAATAATAATAGGGGATTAAATTAACTAAGCAAATAAAAAATAAAAAAAAAGAATTTTTTTAAAAGAAAAAACATAAAATGACCAAAATGAAGTTTAAAAATTATTCTCACAATATCAAATTGGAGAAAATTTAATTAATGTTATTATTATTGGGAGTATCATGTAAAGTTAAAAAAACAAACAAACAAACAAAAAAAAAACGCTTGTCATCTAGATGTCTTGGAATATATACATTTTAAAAATCTGACCGATTTAAAAATTAAAAAAGGACCGATGAATGCCAATAATCAAAGATGGCATTTAATTAAAATAACAGGAAGAACAGCTTCCTTAATGAACATTACAGAAAATAAATAAATAAATCTACAATCAATATCTTACAACAGCAAGACTTGACTCTCTCTGAGCAAAAGATATATGTGATAACTATAGAGCTTGGACCCCTTATGACAAAACCTGATCACGCCAGGGTTCCTGCAGCTTCGGTGATTAGAAGAGAAAACACCACTCAGGACGTGTCAGAGCTGCAGTGAAGCCAAAGCATTGGCACAGCTGGTGTTTAGGCCTCAAGGAACATCACATACAATTACTAAACAGTTCCTAAAACACCTTTGGTGACAGTTAGATGACAAAATCTATCTGCATGGCATGAATTTGGTGCTTGGCTGCATAACATAACAAATTATTAGAGATCAGCTTTGATGCTTGGACCCCTATTAAAAAAAAACAATGAGTACAGTACTTCATCTTTTGGCCCCCTAAAATGACATCATAAATTGACTCTAGAGCTCAACGTCCCTAAACAGTGATATGGAACCAAATTGCAACATTTAAATATATACCAATGAGGCATAACATTATGACCACTGATGTGAATAGCACTGATGATCTCCTCATCATGGCACCTGTTAGTGGGTGGGATATATTAGGTAGGAAGTGAACATTTTGTCCTCAAAGTTGATGTGTTAGAAGCAGGAAAAATGGACGAGTGTAAGGATTTGAGTGAGTTTGACGAAGGACCAAACTGTGATGGATAGACCACTGGATCAGAGCATCTCAGCCGCTCTTGTGGGGTGTTCCCAGTCTGTTGTGATCAGTATCCAACAAAAGTATCCTTTAAGTCCTGTAAGTATCCTTTAAGTGCCTCACCTTGCTACTTAGAGGACTTAAAGGATCTGCTGCTAACATCTTGGTGCTAGATACCACAGCACACCTTCAGGGATCTAGTGGAGTCCATGCCTCAATAGCTCAGGGCTGTTTTGGCAGCAAAAAGGGACCCACCCAATATTACTGTGACTTTGTGTAGTAACTTTGTGTAGTAACTTACCTTCCTGTCACATAGGTCATGAACCGATAAGCTGGAAAAGGTAAAAAACGCAGCAGGTCTCAAACACAAAACTTCCTGTTTTGCATTTTTGGGTGTTACATCAGCAAGCATCATGGTGTAGCACCATGTGTGACTCCAATCATCCTCGTCAAATGGTCTATCTGAACCAAACCTATTTATCCAACAGATGACTAAGTGTCTCGACTCCACGTTCAACAGCTTCGTCATTCTGTGGTTCAGCTGAACAAGATGATATCCAAAAAAAACCCCACAATATTGGTCCTAAAATTTAGATGTTTGGCCCACTATTAGGATATAACAACAAAACAAAAAAGATTTTTTCATCTTTGGTGCTTGGCCCCCTAAAATTACAACCAAACTCCACTATGGAGCTCATCTGTTTACTTAATACAGTAGTTTAGAACCAAACCTCAACATTTAAACCTAAATAATTTACTTGTAAATTTCTTTAAAAGTCATGATGTAGTACTTTGATGATAAAATGACTAAATAAAAACTAGGCAACACATGTACCTTCCGTATTTTAATACAGTAGAATCAAACCAAATCTTATACAAATTTGACCCTCTCATATAAATATGTATACAGTAAATCACTATAAAGGTCCTGAAACCTGGATGCTTGGCCAAATAAGATTTCTTTATTTTTTGGTGTTTGGCCCCCTAAAATAAAAGCATAAAATAATTTTATTAAAATTTTATTTCATTTTATACATTGAAGAAGAGAACATTATAGCAGCACTGTAACTCTTTCTTTCTGGTTCTTCATTAGCACTAAATTGCTACCTCCTTTTGCTTTATCACATCATTTTCAAACACATTTTTCATTATAGCTAACATGGCTTACATTTACGAAATCTGACCTACGACTCCAGAAAGTGTGCAGTAATAACGTTATGATGACCAGTTGTCCTACTTTATCTTCCTGATTACACAGTAGAATGATCGATGCCACCGAGCCGCAGTCTCCCGTGCACTCGGCCTCCCGCCGGTCAGCGATAGAGATCTCGCCGAGCGTCCACTTTGACTTCCTGAAGGACAATTAAAGCTGCATTAGTCAAAGCACTCAAAGATCCTCTCTTATCTAATATAGCTCAATCTAAACGCACTTCTATTAAATTGAGTAGCGCTTAGGGCTTGGGGGTTGATATCAGCTTCCTCTCTCCTGGCCTAATTGCATCAGTTTTATTTGCAACCCAGCTCTGTAATGCATGTCTGTAAGAGTCGCATAACCTACAGATAGCATCTGGAGCGAGCGCAAGAAACTTTTAGTGTCTGAGTCATTTTACACAGAGAATATCTAATAAACCTGCTGTGACTGCTCGAGCCGTGCCAGCCTTCAGCATGACTTTACATCTAAAGGATGTAAAAAAAAAAGAAAACACCTTTCACACGAAATTATGGGAGTAATATGCGAGTGCATGTGAAAAACAAGTCAAAAGGACATTTCCTGAACTTGCATGAACTTGCATATCAATGGAAATTGCATGTCAGCTGCAGAGCAAGTGAATAACATATGATTAATGTAACCATGTGTGAAAGTAATTGTAGAGAAAAATGGAAAATGAGTATAAATATATGACCTACTGATAATAATAATAATAATAATAATAATAATAATAATAATAGAAAAGGGAAAACAGAATTCAATGAAGGAAAAAAAAAGCAGGAAAAGACCATAAAAAAGATGAAGTAGAAAAATGGGGGGAAAAATCTATTTTTTTCATAGTAATAATAATAATAATAATAATAATAATAATAGATAAAGGCATAGAAAAAGAAAAAAAGGGAATTTTCTAAAGAAAAAAAGAGAAAAGCAGGAAAAGATTATAAAAATGGATACACATTTTAAACATTTTAGGCAGAGCAGGAAGGAAATGGTTTAGTTCCTTTAAGCCAGATGAGACACACACACACACACACACACACACACCATTCTAGAACTGTGTAACTGTTTAAAGAGTAATAATGTCTTAGTGATTCTCTAGGTTTTAACTCTTTTTCCTTGCACAAAGCCATCCACATTTTCCTCAGTTCTGCTCTGCTGCATTCACAAATCCTCATTAGGACTCGGTAGCTACTTTCGGGACGTCGGTTCGCTCGTTATGATGTCGCTAATGCTTTACTGTGACTCACTCAGATTTCAACCTCCTGCATTTGTTCTAATGTTTAAATAGAAACAAGTCACGAGTGATTCTGAAGTATGACCCTGTTATCCTCCTATACTTTCATTACCTGAAGCTGAAACAGAGGCATTAGATTCTCCAGGCAATCAGTACTCAAATGCTAATAGGTTAATACTCTGCTTAGCAATGAGGATGGGTGTCAAGGCTAACTTGAGCCCTTTATGAGAGAAAAATAATCCAATCGACCTTATAGAAGTTCCACTCAGGGATCCTTGGCACAAACAGGAAGTGAGTAAAAATCTTCTTGGTGTATTATCTTGTTTTATTAACTTTACAATTACAGAAAACTCATTTAAGTCATTAAATAATGAGTGAAGGAATCCTTACTCCATACACAGAGGTGCTGTTAAAGGAAAACAATCGATATGATGTGATGAAGCTGAGTAACTCTGGTTGCCTTGTAACCTAATCATTAAAATAATGACTTTTTATTAATTTCTAGTTACATTTAATGTCCGTGAGACCATGACGCCGCCGCTAGCACTGATGTCCTGACCCCAGCATTTTGGGGATAAACTACAGGGTCCCTGACAAGAATATGTGTTTTATTGCAGTGTAACAGAAGGAACACATTACACTGTTTATAGACACTTTTTCTGATAGTAAACAGTGTGATGTTTTTGTGGGCGGAGCTTAGGTGGGGGCAGAAAGATTTCCCTGTGGTAGTTATCAAGTTTTCTTTGTTTTTAAACAATGACTGATCAAAATCCGAATTTATCTGACTATGTTAGGTCACTCACTGTTTAGGACCGCAAATGTTATTTGAAAAAATGAACTTTAACAGACGGAACCAGATTGGCCGACCCGTGCACGCTCACTCGATGGATGGACAATGTGACAGGATGACCTCTGGGTGAGTGACCTGACATCTACACCTATCTGATAGAAAAACTTATGCTTCTCGGAACTGTAGAAAGGGAGATGACACAAACAGTTTCCTTCGTTTAGTCTCCTAGCTCCTTCGTTTAGCTACCAGTTAGCTAACTTACATGCTAAAAAGTTAGCACTACATGAGAAATCATTTAACTTGTTCCCCAATTTCTGATGAGGTGGACATGCCTAAGAAATATTTAGACACATAATCAAACCATAAACCACACCAACAGAAAACAATAGTTTCTTTAACCTTATCTGATATGAAGTGTGCGTTGTAAACGCATTGATTGTTTCTGTCCAGTCCGCTCGTTTTATTGAGTTTAACCACAGCCGTAATTGTGATGTCGGCCCTAAGGGGGTCTATTCTGTTACATTTTGTCTAAAAGTATTACATTATTATATTAAAAATGTTATTGAAATAATTATAACAAGGTATTAGTTGCAAGTCTGTTAGTATTGATATCACTAGTATTTTTAGTATTACTGCTGTTTGCAACCAGCCTCCTGGATGTCCAGGAGCAGGATCCCATTCTCTCATTGCCGCGGCCTGGGTTTAATTCCCGGGTAGGGCGCTAACCCAGCCACTGAACAGTGCCGGTCCCAAGCCCGGATTAAATGAGAGGGTTGTGTCAGGACAGGCATCCGGCATAAAAACTGTGCCAAATTGAAACATGCGGACCAAATAATCCGCTGTGGTGACCCCAAACAGGGAGCAGTCGCAACAACAATTTCTGTTTGCAACCATGCAAAAGTTTACAAAACGTTGTTCTTGTTCTTCCAGCTGCTCCATGTTCAGGGTCGCCACACCGAATTGTTTGGTCCACATATTTTTATTTGGCACAGCTTTTATGTCAGATGCCCTTTCTGACTCAACCTTCATATTTTATCCAGAACTGGCACTGAGAGTTAAAACTACAGGGGCTAGGTTAGCTCCCTGCCCAGGAATTGAACCTGGGCCATGGCAATGAGAGCACAGGATTATACCACTGGATCACCAGGAGGCTAAAAAAGGTTTAAAAAATGTTTCATGTAATAGAAGCTACTGATGGAACGTTTGTGATTGATGACCTGCATCTGATGCCTGAATGATGAATAGAAGAAGAGTGTCAGGTATGGAAGAGTAAATAAAGCTGAATTTCTTTTTAGGATTTACTTTGTGAAGCATTATATTAGCTACATGTTGATTTGTTGATTTCTTTGCAGAAGTGGAGGAGCATGGAGGTGTTTCAGTAAAACCTCTGAAAAAACAAACAAACAATAAATAAATAAATAAATAAATAACAAATGCCAGTTGAAAATCCAGTGGAACTAAAATGAATTCTCCATGTCTTTTATCTTTGCTTTTAAATTCAATTATTATAGCAAATACATTCTTAACACACTTAATCAACTACTATGAATAGGAAAGGTCTTTAGCTCCTAGAGTAAGAAACAATACTGTAGTATTTACACACACTATTGTTTGAAATGCATATAAAATATACAAAAATATACATTTTTTAAAATATATCGCCCGTGTGCGTGTCTGTTTCCAGAACATACTTCGAGATATTTCTTTAATCAAGAAAGCATTACTATATTATTCTAAAAAATAATCTTCCTACATGGATTTTATCAGTAGTATCACTTTCCTTCGTAGCAATTTTCCTTTGTATTTGACACACAATTAACAGATTGGCATCATTTACACATTTTCCTCCTGAGATCAGGCTGAGAAATTGCATCTACAGTGAGGTTTCTGTGCCTCCTGTTCCTTCTGTTGCTTCTGTACACACACACACACACACACACACAAATCCAGTTCCCAAACCAGAGTGTACCAGTGTTACTTTGATGCCACATCAAAAAAAAGAAAAAAAAGAGATGAAGAATAACACAGCTCAGTAAGGGATGATGGGTCGGGTATTGAGAGCCGCACCGCTGTACCACTGGAGCGTTGCGTTCTTGGCTCGGCTTCAGAGGTTAACCGACAAATGTGAAGTAAACGCAAAGCTTTTCTAAATGCTTTTGATTGTGTATAGCCACCAGACCAGAAGGAGCTACATGAGTCAGTTGCTGGAGGACCTTAGGCAATGAAATGAGACCTCCAGTCAAGCTTCTCGCTGCAGGCAAATCAGCGCTGTAATAAAAGGCTTGTAATAGACTGCATCGTAATAGACGCCTTTTGTTAGGCAATAATCATTTGATGCATGAAATTATATGTAATGTGTTTTGAGGAGAGATTTAAAAGCAAGAATTTGCAGCAAGGCTCTGAAGCGAGGGTCAAACTGGAATTAAAAAAGAATAAATAAAAAACAGGAAGTACCACAAATGGCAAGCTTCCTCAATCCTGAAGTGGAATAAGTACTGACCGGTTTGGATTTTTATACACAGTATTATATAATATTTTTGGCCACACCCAATAGCTCATCCAGCACCTCAGACCAGCACAACAGCTTACCCGGAACCTCGGACCAGCACAACAGCTTATCCAGAACCTCGGACCAGTATAACAGCTTATCCGGAATCTCAGACCAGCACAACAACTTATCCAGCACCTCAGACCAGCACAACAGCTTATCCAGAATCTCAGACCAGTACAACAGCTGCTCCTGCCCCTCAGACCAGCACTACAGCTTAGCCAGTCCCTCAGACCAGTAGTCAGGGAAGTGAGTATAATACAATAAATTGTGGTCTGTGCAGCAAAGACATTGATGTGGAGCATTTCCCTGAACATCATATCCAAGAGAGTTGTGACCAGTGTGGTGCAAATGTGTGGGGTGTAGTTGGACCCCCATTCCACCAGTGCTACAGACCAAGGAAAAGAAACGGTGGTGCCACCTACAGCTCCACTCACAGAGTCATTTGAAAATCATCCTGTAAATATGCAAGAAAATTTATTAGTTGCTGCTAGCATACAAAAGCCCATTTACACCCAAGAGCGACAGGAAGCTCCACAAAGTGCTCCTCACACATCATCCACCCCAGAACATCATCTTAAAGACTTCAGAAGTGAATTGGGTAAGTTTTCTCCCAAGTAATTCTGTAGAGTTATTAAACCAGCAGATCAGAAGTGGATAGCACAGTGTCTTTATGACAGCACAGTACAGCTGAAGCAGCAATTTTACAGAACTGGTTTCATCCACCAAGTCCTCGAAAGCCTACAACTTCACCTCCTGATCCAGGTAGCTATTTCATACACCAAATGTTTCTGTGGGCACCAATGCAGATGTGGGGCATTCCTTTAAAATGCACTAAGTGTAATATGAAAATGCACCATTCTGGAATTCACACAAAAGTGAAAGAAGTAATTGATATTGACTCCGGGTATTATCTCATTGGAGCAGACTAACCTTGTAGCAAGTGTAGGATTCCAATCTGCCCTTGATGGAGGTTCTTAAACAACTTGGCACCAGCAACTCTGTCTCGGGGTTGGTCATCATTTCCACCTGGTTATCACCCATCAGTGCTTACACCACAGTCTCAGGGTTGGTCATCATTTCCACCTGGTCATCACCCATCAGCTCCGACACTATTGTCTCAGGGTTGGTCATCTCCCATCAGGTCCAACACCATTGTCTCAGGGTTGGTCATCATTTCCCCCTGGTCATCTCCCATCAGTTCCAGCACCATTGTCTCAGGGTTGGTCATCTCCCATCAGCTCCAACACCATTGTCTCAGGGTTGGTCATCATTTCCCCCTGGTCATCTCCCATCAGTTCCAGCACCATTGTCTCAGGGTTGGTCATCTCCCATCAGCTCTAACACCATTGTCTCAGGGTTGGTCATCATTTCCACATGGACATCACCCATCAGCTCCAACATCACAATCTCAGGGTTGGTCATCCGTTCTGCCAGGTAGTCAAACATCAGCTCCAGTCCCGCAGTCTCAAGAACCAATAATATGCATGGAGACTGTGAAAGACTTGAAGATCAAGAGCATGTGGCAAGAGGGGATCCACCAAAGAAGCTGCAGAAGCAAAGAAGAAGGCTACCACTATCAGTGAAAAATATGTAGTCACTGAAAGAAAAAACATACTAGCCATACTAACGTTAAAGAAAAATGATACTGTCCAGACTGTGTAACAGTTTCTTCCCTCAAGCCATCAGGCTCCTGAACACCCTGTACTGAACTGTACCAAACCACACACACACTCAACTGTGTGAACTGAACAGAACTTGAACTCAAACACACACTGAAACACTCAATTCAATTCAATATATGTCCATGTCTATAGTACCGCCCATGTTTTTGGCTGAGTGGTTATTGTGTTGGACTACCAATCAGAAGGTTGTGAGTTTGAATCCAAAATCCACCAAGCTGCCATTGCAAGGCCCTTAAGTCCCTCTGGATAAGTGCATGTACCAAATGTCATTAATGTAAAATGTAAAGTCTGATCTCTCTTCTTAACAAGCACCACAGATCTGCTAAACTTTTCACACCTCCCTGGATAAACTCTAGACACTGAAGCTTTTGTCCTGTATCTGCATGATTGTACTCATGGTGCTGCCAAGGCTTGACTGGTTGACCGTATAATTGCTTGAATGAGCAAGTGTACAGATGTTTCTAATATAATTTCATTATAATACACAAGCTTTATTGGAGAGTTAAAAGTACAGCAGTGGATCATTGTGTAGATGCTAAGGAGCGTTCTGTAAAACATCGCAGCCATTCAGCACCATGACAAAGCTGAATCAGCATAGGCAAAGAGCAGCATTGTGTGAAACATCTGCTTCTGGGAGCAAAACTCAAACTTAGAAGCTTGTGTGCTCTTATCTAAGGTGTGTGTGTGTGGCTGGAGGAAGGTGACTCCTGCAGTGTGTAATTAGACAGCAAACTGCCTCAACAAACATGCTGGCTGCCTTGTCAAGTGCACACACACACATATACACACACATACACACACAGTCAGATGCTAACATCCTCTCTATATGTGAAGCTATTTCTGCTTTCTTTCTGTTTGCTGTTTTTTTTTCACCTGGCAGATGCTTTTATCCAAAGTGACTCACAAGTAAGTCGCAATTCAATCCAAAGGTTTTAAAAAAGCTGACGCTGAGAAAGCTGTTGCAAGATGCTGCAGAAACGCTGCAGAAACACGAGCGAGGTATTTGTAGAAACAACATTATGAAGCACATGCTAATATTTCGGAGTGCTGCTCAAAACACAAAAACACTCGGAATGGTGCAGCCTTGCAAGCTGATGTAAGCTGCATGACAAAAATAATAGTAAAACAAGCTGTATTTTATTGTTTTATTAACTTTGAGAGAAAAAATAAAGAATTTGGAGAAGGAACGACTGTTTATGGGTGCTGTGACGTACTAGGTTGATTCCATAACATTAAATGATCTATAACATTTAAACAGATTAAATGTATAATGCTTCATTCATAAATTGTAAAAATAAATAAATTAAATAATTATTTAAAAAAAAGAAAAAGAAAAAAATATTGGAAATTTGCTGTGGTATAAGAAAAATAAATACTTCTGGACGATATGTTTGAAGAAATGGTAATAAAGTTACTCATTATCTTAGTTATCATTTTAATCTTAAGTTATCATTTATCTTATTTTTTATTTATTTTTTTAATCAATAATAATAGTTCTAGCTTCCATTTTAATGTTCCAGGATCACGTTGAAAAAGTGTCACCTGCTCCATGATATATTATTTCTCAAATTCCATTGTACCATATTTCAGGCCTCGGTGGAGGTAATTACAGATTTCTACTTTCAGATGTTCAGTTTTTGACAGGATTTGTTTCGAAGAGAAAGAAGAAACAGTGTATTTTATCGTTGTAAATATGTGGATAGCGGTTTATGTAAATTATGGCAGTGATTATCCTGGATTAGTTATAGAGAGGTTCCAGTAAACCTGCCTGAGATGACAGTGTGTCAGATGAAGCTGTTTGGCATGTCGTCAGGATGATCGCAGTTCTCTCAAATGCATCCTTTATTTGCATTCATTTAATTTCGATTTTTGGCATAAACCATTTCTACATTGTGCACTATGCATATATTCAATGCAATTACATTTATTTGTGTAGCACTTTAACTATGGACATTGTCTCAAAGCAGCTTTACAGAAGTATAGAAAATGATGTTTAAAGTTATTTATCCCTATTATGTATCCCTAATGAGCAAGCCTAAGGCGATGGTGGTGAGGAAAAACTCCCAGAGATGAGAAACCTTGAGAGAAACCAGGCTCTTCATCCTCATTTGGGTGACACTGGACAGTAAATAATGTCCTTTTTTCAACAGTTTATAGTCACTTGAAACCAAGAGTTCTTGAGGAACTAACAGGTCAGTGTAATTTCTGAGTCAATTATAGACTTAGCACTAATTCCTTGACTGATGCAATGGCAGTTCAAAAACGGCATGATGGTCTCAGTGTGGTTCTATCCACGGCAGAGCCCTGGGTCACAGACTTTCTATGCAGATCTATCCTCAGCAGCACCACTAAGCAATGGGACTCAAACCACAGGTAAAGTGTCTGGATGGATCAGGCAGGTCCGGTAAGAAGAAGTGGTCACAGATATGTAGCCTCAGACTATAGGATTTGGTTGGTGTCCTTCAGGATTAGGACCTACTTTTGGACCTACTAAACCCTTTAAAACATCAGGGCTTGGCTCCTGAAAGGTTATACATGGCCTTAAACTAATTCATTACCTGCACTATTTAGCCTGACTAACATCTTAGAATCCAAGTTATATTTCTGCTGTATTTTCATTTGGCATGCAAAGTTTGACAAAAAATTGTACTTTCAGCAAGAAAATAACCAAAATGCATGGTGACTTTGCCTCAGGTGTTGGGGTCAATTCCCGTTTCAGTTCTCTCTGTGCTCCCCTCTGGGTAGGTACTCTGGTTTCATCCCTCAATCTAAATTAATGTGTAGTAAGCGGACTTGAGACATGGGGATGTGGTAGCTTAGGGGTTAAGGTGTTAGATGAAGTAGGCTTTATTATCACCACACATACATTACAGCACATTGGCATTCTTCTCTTCACATATCCCAGCTGAGGTCAGACTGCAGGGGCAGCTATGACCAGCACCCCTGGAGCAGAGATGATTAAGGGCCTTATTTAATTGCCCAACAGTGGCAGCTTGGCAGGGCTGGGGCTTGAACCTCAATCAACAACCCGGATCCTTAACCGCTTGAGCCACCACTGCCCATAGGCTACTAACTGAAAGGTTGTGAGTTTGAATCCCAGGTCCACCAAGCTGCCACTGCAGGGCCCTTGAGCAAGGCTTTTAACCCTCAATTGCCCAGTTGTATAAAATGAGACAAAATTGAAGTCGCTCTGGATGAGGGTATCTGACAAATGCTAGAAATGTAAACATTTAATCATTTGGCTTTTGGCAACAGTGGATGATGTGAGGATTTGGTTATTGGCCTTATCTAGCCCTATCCGGTCCAAAAATCTGAAAAATGTTTCTAATTAATTGCAAAATCAGGCTTAAACATTGTGTATTATAAATATTCAAATATCAATTGGGTAAAATTATATTGACTTTTTTACTAACTTGCCAAAATCAGTATTATAAGGTTCTACTTTCAAAGCCTATTGTATTGTGTGTGTGTGTGTGTGTGTGAAATGTGCTCAAGGCCACACTGGCAGCAGGTCATTGGAGATCAGGTGAGCATTGACCCGTAAATAGCTCATTCGACTGTGAGCTGCTGAGAAATAGACCAGGGACTTTAGGTGCCTTACATGCTTTAGATACTTTTCTATCATCAGTGATGGGATTCAAACCTCTGAACCCTTCAGGGCAGAAACCAAGTGGCCATTCAACCTCCATAAACATCATAGTGAAGGTTACTTTACTGGAATTATAAAGACTTTATTCAGCACTGAAAGACTTTCAGACAATATATATCAAATTAAATCAATGCTGCTTGGAAATATAGCGAAACCCTCAGGGGTGTGTCTTGGGACCTTTTATTAGAGGAAGATAATTGTACATAATGTCATTAAGGTACATGGCTGTTAGAACCACAATGTACCTTTATCTAGTACCATTTAACTTGGAGGAGAGATGTGTGCTTGTCCTGTGGAAGTTAAAAGCTTAGATTTGAGGTAAAAATTTATCAGTATGCAACAAAAGTCAACTAAATAAACATGCATTCATAGTGTGAGAGGTGGAGCTTTCTGAATTTTGAGACATGATTGACAGACAAGTAGAGATGCTTGTGATTTGCTAACCCCCCAAAAATTTGTTACATTTTATGCATTATTTCATATTTTATTATTTGTTTTCCTGTCAAAAATGTATCACTTTTACACAATATACCTGGGGGTCATCATGTCTAGAGATACCTCTTTATCCTGATTGGTTGGTTCCTGGTGGTCCACATCATTTTCTTTTTATATCCCTTTCCCAGAATCGCCAGAGAGTCTCAAAGTTCTCAATCTCAGAGTCTTAAAGTTCCTCTCTAAGTTTATTGACCATGAATGTACGAAGAAGTTTGCCAAATATTTTAAAAAAGAGTTCTGCCTTAAAAATCGCTGACCAACATTTGCGAGTTCTGCATCTGTCAGCAAGCTGAACTCTTGCCAAAACTGGGCCAAATTGGCGGCTTGTTGGTTTGTAAAGTGGGTGAAAAAAATGTGTGGAGGCTTGTTTTCATACAAAAAAGACTTTGCTCTTTGTTTAGGGGGGAAAATGTGCTGCAGGTTGGCAGAAAATCCAAGATGATGTGGAAAAAAATCCTCCAGTTGCCTCATCCTGTGTGAAATTACTGTTATCGATTTCAAGAAAAAAAAAAGCAATAATATCAGTTGAGAGATTACACATCAGATTAGAAAATCCTCAACATGAATCTATTACCAGTAGATAAGGTTTGATACAGTATGTGATGCAACAATGTGATACAGAGCCTCAGGATAGAAAATGCTGAATGCAGAAGATGATGTAAAACTATTGGGAAAATATCTTTTTTATTGAAGGTTATTCTGCAGCTTTACTGCTTCTCTCAGGATTGACGCGTGGGCCGGCAAAGACCAAGTGTAGTCTTTACTAACAACCTGTGACCAGAATAGTTAAAATCCCAGAACTACCAGAAACTAACTGATATCTCTAAGTCTAATTAGTCTAATTAATTGATGTCACATATATAATATGATATAAATTATAATTAAGGCCCTATATATACACTATATCTTTATTTAGGATAAATGGTTCTGTATATCCAGAGGATTTGCAGATTTAAAACAAAATTGCTATGTAAATTTTATTCTTCTAGACAAGCCCGCTGTAATAGTATGTAATCACACTTATCATCTGGTCTCACCCAAAAGATGGTTCATTTGAAGTCTCTGAACACGTCTTCCTCATGAGAGTCCCTCTTTTGTGACCGTCACCTCTGGCATATTCATTAGAGATGGAAATCTACACTCTGACTCTAGGCCATGTCTACTGTTAAAAGTGCCATAATAATAAAAATAAAAGGGCAGCAATACAAAGTGCTATCTTACATAAGTGACCTTAAAAGTGACAGGTCCTCAAAGCACCTTTATTCCTCTGTTCATAAAAGGTTATTACTTGAAAAGTGCAGAAAGCAATACCAGCTACAGAATCAATTACGAGTCTTAGAAAATCATTTTCATTAAAATGATCAATTGTCTGACGTATGCGATGCTAGAAAAGAAAATCGAGTAGGACGTAAGGTGGTAAGCTTGGAATGTATGAAATAAAAAATATATATTAATAAAAAAAAATGTAAAAGAAAATCTTTAGAGCTGAAAATATTTTCGAGTTTCTTTTCAAACAATTACATAAAAGATCAGGTTTGGTTTCCTTCTGTGATTCTTCAGACATAAATATATTTAACCATACCGCTAATTATCATCATCATCATCATCATCATCCTTTTAAACATTCTTAGGAAAAGTTTTTTAATGTCAAGCTGCTGGAAAAAAAAAAAAAAACAACTTCATTTTCTGTGTATAAGAGCAGCTTTTCTCTGTCTGGGAAAGCAATTTCAAATCACATAATGGAGAACAGGGGTACATTAACTGCAAGAACGATTGTTATTAGGTCTCACATTGTTCTCCAGACAAACATTACTGCCTCTTCTCAGTATTAATGTGTTAATAAAAAACCACACGCTAGAGACATATTACAGTGTACGAGTGTACCAAGTGTACCGAGCCTCGCTATTAACGCTAATACTCTGTCCAAAGACCAAGACTGAGGCTCATTCCACATTTATTAAACACAAATAAAGTCAGTGAAGCATGAAGAGCACCTACAATGAATCACCAGAAAGAGCTTCAGCAGGAGCCATTACTCGTTTTCAAGAACTGCTTTAACCGTTTTTTTCCAATCCCGGGAATGCTGGGCATGAAATTGGGGTATTCATTGACACACATCTGGAGGGAGGTGGGACAAAACTGGAGAACCCACACAAACAGAAAGTTGAGAGCATGGTCAAGATGCAGGGGCGTGGCTGAGATTTTCATCTCATTGTCCCAAATGGTTCACTCAATCCTGTTACCTGACTACATTCTTTAGACAATAAGTAAGATATTCAACAGGAAGTTGTGTCAACCAAATTTCCTACAGATCATGACAAAACGAGAGAAAAGTCCTATCACTCTTTCAGTGGTGTTGTGACGATTAAAATGTAATTAAAAATACAAATTGTAAGCAAATGTGTGGCAGCAAGGGCATGTTCAAGTAGCAGGGGTGTTATAAAGCAGAAGCAGCATGTTCAAGCAACACAGATGTGGTCAAGCCGCAGGGAGTGTGGCCAAGTAGCAGGGGCACAGTCAAGCATCATGGGCATGGCCAAGCAGTAAGGACGTGGTCAAGTAACAGGGGTATAGTGAAGCAGCAGTGGTGTAGTTAAGCAGGTAGGTCAAGTAGCAGGGGTGTGGTCAAGTAGCAGGGGCATGGTCAAGCAGCAATTGTGTAGTCAAGCAGCAGGCAAGTGGTAAAATAGCAGGGTCATGGTCAAGTATCAGAGGTGTAGTCAAGCAGCAGGCAAAGGGTCAAGCAAGAGGGGCGTAGTCAAGCAGCAGGGTCATGTTCAAACAGAAGGGTCGTGGTCAAGAAGCAGGGGTGTGGTGAGCAGCAGGTGCATAGTCAAGTAGCAGGGGCATGGTCCAGCAGCAAGGACTGATCAAGCAGCAGGTGTGGGGTCAAGCAGCAAAAGCCTGGTCAAGCATCAAGGCATGTTCAAGCAGCAGGGGTGTGGTCAAGCAGCAAGGGCATGGTCAAGTAGCAGGGGTGTTGTCAAGCAGCAAGGGCATGGTCAAGTAGCAGGGGCATTGTCATGCAGCAGGGGCGTGATCAAGCAGGAGGGGCATGGTCAAGTATCAGCTACGGATGGAGGGGAAGCAGACTGAACCAAAAAGTAATGTGATAATCACCACCCGTGTTTAATCACAGTGAGTTTACTTGTATGTGTCTTGTACTTTCAAGGAAAAAAGAAAATGTGAGAGAGAAAACACATGCTGAAGGAAGTCACACATAATCCACATTCAAACACACCCAAATATGACCATGGAAAATGTTGATGATCTTAAACAAGGTGAAAACCCTGAAATATCAGGATGCTATATTATTTTGGTTGTTCCATCGAGGGCTGAATATGCATTGAAAAGCGCTAGTGGAAAAATAAAGTGAGCCTGAAGCTTGCTCAAAAAAGTCCATCTGTCTCCTTCACACACACAAGGTTCTACAAAATCAAAAATATGTCCTAAATATCCTAATTAGCATTGATGCTATTCGTTTTGCTTTACTAATTATGCATTAAAAAAAAAAACCTTGAGAGCTCCAGATACTTCCAAATGCATAATTTCTTGTTGAAAAACAATTTATTAATTTTTAAAGGAGTTCCAAGGGCTAAATAATAGGAACCCATGGAAATAATTTACTATAAACTTGCTTTAAAAGCCTGTGTTCAATAGATGCTAATTCTTATGGAAATTCTCTTTTGGAAGAATCACCAGTACAAACATCATCAAATGCAGCAGCCAAATTTAAATGACTTCACTGCCATCGTTCCTCAGCAGTGCTAATTGTGCCATTTATTTTTTATTAAACCAGAGCACTGACACCTGGCATAAAAATTAAACAAAACAAAGACCAGCAAAAACATCGATATCCTTAGCAGTCTTAGCAGTGATTAGCCATGTCCAGAAAAGTGAAACCTGAACATGTTCCAGCTTTGAAGCATCACGTTCACGTCCATTTATTTGCCACACAGAAGCCACTTAACAGCACTGAGTGCTTAAATCAGTCCTGTCACAGATTATTGTGTTTAGTGATGGCAAACGGCTGCATAAGAATCAGTCGTTCATACAATACGCCTGGACCCGAGCTCACTGCAGCATAAAGGGAGAGAGATTTTAAGACATGCCAGAGCCACTCTATTAGACAACAATTACTTCTAAAATGAGTGGCAGCCAACCAAATCACTTACATTTGCCTGGACCTGCTGTTGCCATGCTTCCAGCTTTTGTGAAATTGGATTGCTATCACACACAGATTCTGTTCTCGCATGAGATAAGCCACGAAGTGAGCAAAGAATCTGTGATTAAACACTGGTTTCCTTCAAAATCCCTGAACAAAACTTCATTTTTTTTTTAACAAGATTTCCTTCTTTCCTTTTTTTTTTTTTAATTAGCAGTTCTTAGTTCAATTAATAGGAAACACACGAGCGGGTGTAAGTGCTAATCCCCTTTTCAATCAATTGAATTATACAGTATGAATCTAAAGCATGAACAATTAGAAATAGCTAGCCTTGCGTGTCATGTCACGTCACGCTGTATAACCACTGCCAGTTTGAGGAAGGAATAGACTGCATGTTATCGATGTTATTGGATCTGTACTTTGTTAGGAATTGTCATGTATACTGCACTTAGCATTGACTACAGGAGTATAATTCACTGCATCTTGTAAATATAACCCAGCACCAACCCAGCCCTAACCCTCAACTCAGCCATAAACCAACTTTAACCCAACCCTAAACCAGCCCTAACCCTTAACCACCTCTTACCCAGCCCTAACCCTCATCCAACTGTAACCCAATCCAAACCAAACCCTCACCCCCTCCTTCAACTAACTCTAACCCAATCCTACCACTTACAATTCATGACTTTGAATTCAACAATCAAATATTCTTACAAATTCAAGGGACAGCCATGGGCAAAAAAATTTGCAGCAGCTTATGCCAACCTTTAAATGGTGGACTGTGAAACATCACTTCTGAAAAAAAGAAACAGACAGATATAGTTTACTGCATGAATCTAGCTTTCACCCAAAACACACCTGTAAAGTCTTAAATAAATTACAACTTATACGTTTTCCGAATTTTCACATGGATACACATTCTTTAAAGCTCTCAAACTGAGGGGATACAGTAAAAGATTCCTTAGGTACATCAAATCCACCACCATTGTTATTTTTTCATCTGCTCTCAGTTTCGGGTCACCACAGCAGATCATTTGGTCCGCATCTTTCAATTTGGCACAGGTTTTACGCCAGATGCCCTTCCTGACGCAACTCTCCCATTTAATCCGAACTTGGGACCGGCACTGAGAGTTAAAAGTTCAGTGGCTGAATTAGCCCCTGCCCAGGGATCGAACCTGGGCCATGGCAATGGGAGTGCATGATCCTGCTGCTGGACCTCCAGGAGGCTACCAAATCCACCCCCATAAAATAATTAAAAAAATCGACCTCCACGGACCTGGTTGCCAGGCTCCAGAAATGTCCTCCCATTAATAACTACCTACTCACAACAAACACAAATACTAAATAAAAAAAACTAAAGTAATTTAGACAAATAGCATAACAGCAGGTAGCAGGACTAAAAGAATTCAAAGTAATTTCGGCGTACTGTAAAAACAAGTATCTCAAGGACATTTTGGTTCATTCTAGGTTTGCTGCCACAAATCTCCAACAGTCGTCTCCTTGGGATCAACACTATCAACATTGAAAATACATTGCAGGCATAACTATCCATTCACATCTCAGCTTGAACAGTAAAAATGTAGTTTACTGCATCTCATGTTTACAATGCCACAAAAAATACACAGGTAAACAAAAAACACAATCTTAGAAAGACAGGGAAATAGTAAATCATTTCACAGAACACGGTTCACATAACTTAAGAATCACAGGTATATAAGCTAACTCGGTCTAGACAGAAAAGCAAGGGAAGAGGAAAGATGCGGGTACTCAACACATGGATTCCCATGGGACTTAACAATAGGGGGAATTTTATCATTCCCCAAAGGTGTGCCAGATACAACATGTACAAGAGATTCTGGGCCAGGTCTGGGGTCCTTAAACCAGGTGAGTAAATACATCACCCACAAAAAAAACTGTAAAACTGTTAAAAGACTAGCCATCCCTACAAAATGAATGTAACATAGTGAAGCAAGGTGGTTTTAAACATGAAATGAAATTATAGCACTTGAATGAGATGTGGATAATAGCACTTAATACTATAGCACTTATAGTTAAAGGGATGACCGGTCTTGAATTCCTTGTGGTACCCCCCCAGAGAAAACAATAGCACTGATTCAACCACCATGAACCTATAGAGCCCTAGCCCGAACCTTAACCCCAACCTTAATATGGCCCATGCCAAGTAAGCTCATTTAAGAGCTGCATAAATAAAAGAGCTACATAAATAAATATTTATAACCCTAAACCAATCCTAACCCAACTCCAACCCTGACCTTCAGCCCCAACCCAGCCATAACCTTCAACCCCAACCTTAACCCAACCCTAACCTGCAACCTCAACCCTTAACCAATCCAAACCAAACACCCACCCCAATCCATCCCTAACTCCAATCCTAACTGAACGCTAAAAGGTAGAGAGGGACAGCAATAACAGTACATCAAATATTTGTCTTCTGGGTAGACCAGTTAGACTTCTAAAGATGGAGACCTGCATCAACCTTTTACACTCTAACATTTTAAAATGATCTAAAACCTTCCATTTAACACAATGAGAGAGACTTCTGCTGCTGCAGAAATAACTGACCTTCATTCCAACACCAGGTAGGTCAGAGCCAGGGGATCTCAAGAGGGATGTTCATGTGCACAACAGAAAATTAATAGTTTGAACTATTTCCAAATTCAAACTACCTTAACTCCATACACAGTGACATTCAAATGGGAACCAATTCTACCATGCAATAAATAAATCAAGCAATTAATTCACAAAAACAATGAGAATGAGCCATGAATCCAAATAGACAGTCGGACAGATCAGACAATTTGTCAACACAAAGAAGCGCAATTCGTTCTCTCATATCTAACACAGACATGGTCATAATGCGGGCAGATAAAAGATCAGGAATCATCATTTTAGATAAATCCCAACTGAGGTCAAAAGACAGTGAAACAACGCTGACCATTAACTCATTTAATCCAAAAAGAAACTAAACCCAGTATCCAATATCAACCAGTTGGGTCTAAAAGTGATCAAAAGACCTTCAAAATTCACTCGGACCCATTTAGATTGAATAAATACATTCTAATTGAAATCAGTTAGACTTTTTAAATGACTTTTTATCCACAGTTTTATTTATAAATCCAAGGTACAGCAATAGGCAAGAAATTTGCACCAGACTATTCAAACATCACTTCCTGGAAAATGTGACCATATGCCAGTAATTTATTACAGATACTTGGATGACATCTTTGGAGTCTGGCAGTGAAATTGTTCAAACCACAAACAAACACCAAACAAATATCACAGTAAAACACACCAATCAAAATGTCAAATTTCATAACATCCAGTTCAATTTCTAGACACCATGATGGTTTTGAGTGAACTCATGGAAAACTTCAGGACACATGATCCAGTTCATTGCTAGTTCTGGGCTAGATCATTTTACTATGTAAAAGGGGAAAATGTAATCAACTTCCCACTCATCAAATATCATAAACTGTGAGGATATGCACTTTATCAGGTAGAGAGGAAATCTTAGAAAAAGGTCACTTCTTTATTCCCACTTCACACCACTTGACAGCATGGAACTCTACAGCGACATAGGCATCACAGGGGGGCTAAAGTTAAAAATAACCAGAATTGCATACATTTTTTTGCCGATTCTACATGGAAATGCAATTCAGAGCCTGTTTCAGAGAGTATCCGGAAACTCATTTAAAAAGATTCCTGCTCACGATCACGAGTTCGAAATAGGGGCTCATCAGACCTAATTTAACTCTTGAACAATTTGAAACCTTAAAGACATTCATCACAAAAGACAGACATTGTAATAAAACCAGACAATAAAGGACCACAGGTAGTAATCATGGACAAATCACACCATTTACTAGAAGCCAATAGACAATTAAGTAACGCACACCACTACAACACCCCATTCAAAAACAAAGACCGAGCAGAATTCAGAAAATATTAACATCCTTCATTACATCTAAACACTTCACTTAGTGGTTTGGATTCTCTCTAAAAGAGACAAGTTTATCTTCTTCCACAGATTTACCGTGTGATAAGAAGTGGCTGTACGCTTTAGCATCAGCTAATTTTCTGATGTTGTATCAGGTGGTTGAATTCATTGACCATTACATCAAGCCGTTGCCTCAGAGCAGGGGTGTAATTTCCACTGGGGACAGGGTGGACATGCCCCCCCACTTTGCAAAATCCCGTTTGTGCCCCCCCCCACTTTTCAAATTGGTTTGTTATGATTTTTAACCGCACGCCGTCATCCCTACGGAGGAGCAGGACTTGGACACAGAGAGTCTGCCTGTGTCGGTGCGCGTGTCCGCATCCAGGAACATCACGTGCACACACTTAAACTAGCTGACTGAAAGGTGTAATGAACAGGTATCGCGGTTGCTACACAATTAGCAATGAAACTCCAGAAGCAGCAACAAATGACTTTAATGTCATCATGGATGAAAAGAAAGAAAGGAGTTGGTTGATTCAGTAAATTAGCTCAGGTCAGGATAATCATATTTTCTGTCTACACATGTTGATGTTAGCCTAACGTTGACTGAGCTAATGTTAACATACACTGTTGTTGCTAGGTAACTTCAGGCTGTTAGCTAAATATTTAATGTAAATTAGAAGATTCTGTGTAGGATGAAAACATGTTGACTTTAAACCGTTCATTTTCTCTCAGCAATGCATGACAAGCAGACTCTGGATACTCAATATGATCATAACTCGATGGTTTTCATATCAGAAGAGAGATGAGGTGGACAGTTGGGATACATGGACAGCTGGAGGACAATGAAAAATGTTCTTTATATTAAAGTTATTTTTTTTGTGAGATTGTGACAATCTTGCATACTGTGTACCAAATAAGTAGTGCATCTATTGTATTATAAATTTCTCTATCCTTTTAGAAAGGAGTACAGATGGTTATTCCTACCCTGCTATAATACAGTGTTGGAAGCATAAAAATGATCTACTTTAGGTATTTGGGCTGCACAGACAATTAGCATCAGGAACGTAAATATTTTAATTTATTTGTTAACTAAGGGCGGTTGTTTATGCATGAAAGAAAATTATTAAAGTAATGATCAACATTTTCATATAATTACATATTAATGTTTCTGCAATTGATATCACACAATAGTGCTGTAACACACACAGTTCAGAAAAGCTTTTTGCTTTTTCTGTTCTAAACCCCTGTGGTTTGTGGATGGTTCTCTGACAAACATCCTGTGCAACAAGTGATTTATTTTACATTTTCAGGTACAGCGTTAGTTTAAAATAAAGGTTTGCTTAACAGTGGAAATTGAGTCTCACATAATTTACATTTTATTCACACACAAAATATTAATGGTGAACATTTTTGACTTTATAAAATGATTCGAGTCTTGGTGATCAGCCCCTATTAAACAATGAGGAAAGTAAGACATCTTTTTTATATACATAGCATACTAATCTTTTTGACAGAATTTAACATTATAATCAATTTAATTATTTCCTGTATTTTGTATCACCATAGGCCCTGAATGTATGTAAATGCAATCAAAAACATTTTTAATGTTTAATGTAAACAAAGTTACACCCTTGCCTCAGCGACACAACAGTTACCTTCATAAGACACCTAAATAAAATAAAGAACTTGATTGTACCCGACACTGCTTTTTTTTATTTGCTGTTGATTTATTTTTATTTACTTTTGATACACTGAGCACTTGTGTTCCTTAAATGTAATCCACTTCCAAGGATATATTTGGCCTCTGGACTCGTTCTTAGAAGAATTTTTTTTTTTTTTTTACTTTTTTATAGATTTTAAAGTAATACACAACAAATAAAAAGAAGAAATGGAATTTTTAGACACACAACATTTTTAAACTATCAAAAAAAATGGGAATAAGGATTGGGCAGACTCACTGCCCTCTTTCCATCCTGGTGAAGTGTAAGCACAGGGATTAATCCTCACCCTCACCCTAACCTTAACCCCTAACCCTTACAAGGAAAAAAAAAAACATACAACCATGACTATAATTTAAAATTAAATAAATTAAAAAAAAATAAAATAAAATAAATAAAAATAAATAAATGAAATTTGCTCTTTGTTAAATTTGTTGATAATTTATAAAAAGGGTTTTTTTAAATATATAATTGTACCTTTTTTTTAATTAGATATATACACAAAATAGATTGATGTGTGTGTATACAAATGCAATACCAAGGTTTATACGGAGAAATTCTGTGCCCATGCTTTCTCTTCACCAGTGAGTGTTCCCCTAACCTACAGTAACCTAACCTAATCGAACCTAACCTAATCCCACCCTAACTGTTTAGGGGAAAGTCTTGGAGTCTATTTTAATTACCTTTTTTTAAATTTATTTTTAAGTTCTGTTTATTCACTGTAAGAAATTTAGTAGGTAAGTTTTCATGATGCAGCCAAGAAAAGCAGAACAATCACATGTGCAGGATCACAGGGTAGGTAGGGTTATTACACGGTAGGATTATTGCAAGCTATTTTCAGTTGGATGAAATCATTGATTGGAGCCACACCACAGTGACAATGCAGCGTTTTATGCGATTAGTTTCACCCAGAGTGTCAACAGATTATTCAATAGCTTAAAGTCTGCCGTTCTTCATGGAACGTCTGGTCTTAAAGGTGACACTGAAAATGAAAGACAGCTTACAATCATATACTTTCCTACCAGGAATTAAGGAATTACCCTTGGTGGATAATGTGATGCTTTCATTCATTTACTTCCTGTGGTGCTTATATTTCACAGGGGAACCTGGAGTCTATCCCAGGGGACTTGGGGCACAAGACACTTGGACAGGATGAAAACTTGTAGGACAATTGGAGCATTTTCCTGTACTTTTTTATGGGAAACTCAAGGTTCTATGAAAACAAAATCACAAGCCTTTAGTTGTTCAGGACATTCACTCATCAATGCTTTTAGTTTTTATATTCATAGGCTTGCACTTGTAGTTGTAGTTGAATGAACTCAGATATTATCTGTTGTATGGATACTTCCATTTCTTCCACATAAACTGACACTGAGAATAGTTCCCATGATCAGGGGCAATTGTAGGGCAACCAAATACCACCAACCACCTGATAATTAGACTCACACTCTGCCTTTACCATTTCTGTAGCTTCTCCAGATCTGGCAGAAGATGACAGAAGAAATAAGACCAGAACCTGGCTGGAGTGCTGACATTGTCTGCCAAGAAAAGAAGATCTCCTGAAGAGTACATGGCTGAAGATGTGATGCATCATGCTGACCCATGGAGGAGTAGTTCAGTGCAACTGGATTAGGATTGGAAACATCTGAGGTATCTAAGCAGCTAACCAAGGCCTTAATCCTAACCTTGACCTTCATGCAAATTGAGTTGATTGGAATTTGCAAGAATAGGACTGTGTCTGGAGGAACATGCTTCGAATTTCAACTACAGCCAATCCCAGCTGAATAATCAGTAATGGCTGGTTGTGATGTACTTAATCTGTCATTTATCTTTCTGTATAATTTGTACTTGAATTCAACATTTACATTTGTTACACTTGTGGCCATATTTCACATGCACAAATGGAGATATTGTACACCCTTATACTAGATATTCGCTTGAATAATACTGTGTAACAATCATTAAACCCATCTATGCTAATGGTTTCTAATGATAATAATGGTTCATTCCCATAGTTTGCCAGTGCAAGTCTTTTAGCTAACACTCCTTTAAACTTAGTTCGTTGGGTAATTTAGGCTTGATTTGAGACCTAAGCTTGATCCATCTGCTAATTCCTTGGTTCAAAACCCGGGTCCTTGTCTAGTTCCTATCCTACACAGGTCCTATCTACCAAACCACTTCAGTTTAAGAAGGGTTGTTAATTATCCAGTGAGTTAACTCAGGTGGGTTTGGACCCGGGATCATTACCATTGTGCTCCCAGAACCACTAAAATTTTCAGATCTAGGCTTGGGAATGTTTGCTAATTCAAAACAACCTTCGAAGAATTGAAGCAGTTCTAAGTAAGCATTTCGTTGGTATCATTTATAGCTTCACTAATTGCTTCTTGGCTAATGTTGGTTCCATAACAAAATACTAGCACTTCCAACTAAACACCAGATCTTGTTTAGTTACAGGTATCTTTATTCTTCCTACAATTTATCTTGCACTCAGTTCTGGCCAGTTGGTTGTAAACTGACAGGACACTCATTTCAACATTTTTAATAAATTCAGAAAAAAATGATCCAGTGAATTAATAACTACTAAATGCTCCTGATTATCCAGCCTTGCAGCAAATCTAAATAGCATGTCGTATTTGGCAGCCAGGCCACGGCCTTCAGTGTGGGAAGCTAAAGCCAACTGATCTCAGACTCACTGCATTTAAAAGTGCTATAATTCTCTATAGGAACACTCGAGCTAGTTAGAAGCTGCATGGGAGGTGGTGGTAAAAGGCGAGAGAAGAGCCTGAGTCATCACATGGGCATGTGGGAGCTAAACAAGCGAACACTGTGACAAAGCAGAGCAGTACAGAACTGTTCTTTTTTGTTTTCTTTACTTTCCAGGCAGCTGGATTTCTCAAAGCTAATCCATGCCTTGATAATTAGTGTTTCATCTGGAGGAAAAGTGCTCTGTGTGTGTCTAATTTTTAGCTGTTTCTAAAACGGTCCCCTCCAAAAGTATTAGAACGGCAAGTCAAATTATTTTCTTTCTTCTATACACTAAAGACATTTGGGTTGGGGATGAATACAAGACGATAGATCAAAGTTTTTATTTTATGATATTTACACCTACAATTTAGATTCAAGCAATTTAGAACATGGCACTTTTGTTCAAACCCACAAATTCTTCAAGTGATCAAAAATATTGGAACACAATTGCCAGGTGTTTCTTGCTGCTCAGACGAGTTCTGTTGGATTAAATGTTGTTTCGATTGATAACTGCTCTTGGTTTGAACCTGGGATTCACCTGTGAAGAATGCAAAAGAAAAAAAAAAAGGCAACAGGATCAGACAACTGAAAGCAAGCCATTTTGAAGCTGAGAAAAGACAGAAAATCAGTCAGAGGCATTGCCCAAGCACTGGGCATAAACAATTCAACAATTTGAAATGTACTATAAAAGAAAGAAACCACTGGCGTACTAACAAGCAGACTCTGAACAAGCCAGCAAAGGAACACAATAGAAGCTGTTGACAGAAATATTCTGAAAAGCAGAAATATGGAGGCCATAGCACAAGATGCAAACCTCTCATCAGGAGTAAGAAAGCCAGACTGAAATTCACAAAGAAATACAGATATGATCCACAAAAGCTCTGATCCAAGATTCACCCCTGGCAAAGTAATACAAAGTATAATATATGGAGAAAGAAATGATCCGCTCATGATCCAGAACATCTGAGATCATCTGTGAAGCACGGTGGTGGTAGTGCCATGGCTTGGGTTTGCACGGCTGCTTCTAGAATATTCTCACTAATCTTTCCTGATGATGGAGCTCATGATGATCTGAAGAATAAAGAAGTCTACAGAAACATTCTGTCTTAAAATTTACAGAGAAAGGCATCCAGAACTTCATCATGCTGTAAGACGATGATCCAAAACACACCGAGAAGTCAAGGAAGGACTTTATCAGGGGAAAAAGTGGAAGTTTTTTTAGCCTGGACAACTCAAACAGCAGAACTGAACCCAATTAGCATTTGAAGAAAAAACATGAATAAAGTCTAAGCCAGATGAGAGCAGATTAAAGATTATGGAGCAAAGTTTGAAGGAGACGTGATTGAGTTTATGAGAGGATGGTTAATAAAATACAATACTAAGTCAATGTCTTCAATCAGAATGAATTATTGGGTCATTGCCATGATAGAAAAAAAAAAATACCACCATTTTGTTCAAAGCATGTCTTGACTTCGCAAACTCTGTAAATGTCAGATCTCATTTCTTTATTCCTCTTTCTTGCAAGCGAGTTAAGCTTTGTGCTCTCAGAAACAAATTGATTCCTGTGTTTTCGCAAAAGCCGTTTTAAATCCATATTTCAAAACACGCCAAGTCAGTCAATGGGGGAAACAGTTCCCGGTTGCCAGCACTATAACAGCATAACAGATCAGGCTAATGGTCTGAAGCAGTGTGGATGTGTTGCAAAGGGGAAAAAAATGGGGAAGATGTATTTCAGTAAAGAACTTAACTAGGAATGAGGCAGCAGATGGTTGTGTTTCCATTCTAGACTGCACAGCTCTTAGGAGCTCCTAATGTGAGCACTTCATCATGGAGCGATGGGGGATTTCTACCACAACCAACAGGTGGCAGTGTTGCATCATGGGAACTTTGATGGCTATTTATGCGTGGGGGGGGGTGAAGAAGAGAATGATTTAGGAGTTAGAAATCGATCATCAACCTGACTTTATCTTAAAAAAAAGTAATGATAGGAATCACATGTTGCTGCACAGTGTTTGCAGAAAATGAACCAGGAAGAAAAAAAAAAGTTTGCGGTCATCTTTCAGATGAGGGCAGCCTTTCCCCATTCAAGTACGTTGCACATCAAACAGAATGTCAAGCACTGAAATTGAGTAGAGAATCTGAGTGAATGAAAGAGAAAGACAGGATAAGAAGCAGCTGAGGGATAACAGGGAGACAGAGGTTCTGGAAATATATCAATTGGTGCCACGGGGTTAGAAGTGCAGGGCTGAATCTCTGGCTTGTGTGTACACTCCTGGAACCATCGCACTCTCCATCAGGTTTGAGCGACGGCCATTTAATTAGAGGCATGCTGACGCTGATACATCCCAGACCTCCAGGCCACCACAGGGCTGCCCGATGACTCCATCCTCTCTTTTCCCAAATGGCATTTTCTATTCCAGGGGGGAAAATCTGTCAGGGGAAAAGTGAGGGACGGTGCCAGCTCTGTGGAGACGAGCCAAAAGTGTATTACAGTACACTCAGCGACAGCGAGCCTGCCTGATGGCATAAAAAACTGTTTCATTCCCTTAAAGCTGTTGTGTGTGCGTTGGTTAGTGTGTGTGTGTGTGTGTTTCCAGTCATTGCAAATGGATAATAGCGAGTCATCCTTTTATATTTTGGCACAGCATACAAAACAATTCAGGGCAAGTTGGCATGATTCATTCAAAACCCTCCAGAGCGAGATTAGTATTGCTCATAATGCAAATGCATATAAATAGCTACAATGAGCTGAATAACAAACAATACTTACTCCCCTTCCCCCATATTGTCTCTCTATCCTTGGACTGGGATGCAGTATTGATTCTACAGGATCACAGTGCATCATTCAGGACAATACAGGGTCTCATATGAAGTGCAAATGCAGTATAGTAGATGATGAGAAAAAGCTAGATTAGTCCTTTTTACCCTCGACATTAAGTCTAGAACAGTAAGGTGGGTTCAGCATTCAATTTACACCGATCAGGTATAACATTCTGAGCACTGACAGGTGAAGTGAATAAGACTGATGATCTCCTCATCATGGCACCTGTTAGTGGGTGGGATATATTAGGCAGCAAGTCAACATTTTGTCCTCAAAGTTGATGTGTTAGAAGCAGGAAAAATGGCCGAGCGTAAGGATTTGAGCTAGATTGACAAGGACCAAATTGTGATGGCTAGACCACTGGATCAGAGCATCTCCAAAACTGCAGCTTTTGTGGGGTGTTCCCGGTCTGCAGTGGTCAGTATCTATCAAAAGTGGTCCAAGGAAGGAATAGTGGGGAACCAGCGACAGGGTCATGGACAGCCAAGGCTCTGATGCACATGGGGAGCGAAGGCTGGACCGTGTGATCCGATCCAACAGACAAGCTACTGTTGCTCAAATTGCTGAAGAAGTTAATGCTGGCTCTGATAGAAAGGAGTCAGAATACACAGTGCAGGACGGGTTTTGGCAGGAAAAGGGGGACCAACACCATGTATTAGGCAGGTGGTCATAATGTTATGGCTGATCAGTGTATTTCCTTATATGTTCATGAAGCTCTGCACCACAGGATCTAGAGTGGCATGTTGAATGTCTGTAAAATGATTGGCAGGAACTTCTTCCAAACACAATCATTCCAAGATTGAAAAAATAAAAAAATAGGTTTTCTTAACAATTTCATAAACTTCATGACTTCCCTGCATATCCTCCAGGTTATCTGTACAATAAAAAAACACTTAATTATATAGGATCATAAAACTAGAGTATGCAAATTCCACTGAATTTCTTATTCATCAGTTTAGTATTTAGAATGTCTCACATGTCAAACTCATTTCTCATTGGTGTGCACAAAATGCAGTTTATCCAGAGCAATTAACAAAAAATAGCCATTAGCATTAATAACTATAATGAACATGGCAACCTCATACTACTAATGAGGCTTGATGTAAATATGAATAATGTGCAAACACGTAAATAATAAACCTCACTCAGAATGTGCAGACGTGCATTTTTACCGCCTCGTTATCCCGTCACTTGAGTAAGAGTTACATGTGATTACATAATGTTTAACACTACAACGTGGCAGAGGGGTTTTGTTATTTTTTTCTCCCTCATCTTGTCCAGAATCGAAATAAGGATTTGTTTAGGTGTTAAGGATGGAAACTTGGCTTACGTTTCATAATATTGTATATGAAAATGGAGAGCTCTGTATTCACCTTCATGAAACAATAATAATAATAATAATAAAAAAAACAATAGAAGAATTGAGGAATACACACCAGCTGGATGAACGGTTTCATTTTGCACCATTTGGAAAATTGGATTTTTATTTGTAGTAACCTTGGACACTATCACCTTCAGTGAAGTATTTTCCTCCTCTCCATAGTTACTTTTTTCTCGAATGTCAGTGACCTGATGAAGGATGTCCATTTGTTGTTAGACTTGCATAAATGAGGCCATTTCATGGAAATTAGATGCATATGAGGCGAAAGCAGGGTTTAATAAGGGATGAGTAGGCGGGACTTTGCATCCCTGAAGCTGATTAATCGCTTGTTCTCAAATCGATGTCGATGTCATATGATGGTTTCATTAATAATTTATTTGGAAGAATGAATACCCCATGTTCCTTTGTTATGTCTTTAGTGTAGAATGTTCCACATTATATCCGCCATCCTCAAGCAGAAATCCAGAGTTTTGCAAACGTGAGACTGTATTAATTCAATCTGTATATGCTTTTAAAACCTCCAATACCAACCAGATGAAGTCTGCTTTCATACACAGGCTACTTCTTACCTTCCTCCCTGCTATGGCATTCATCTAAAGAAAGGGCCCACCACAGGGCCACCACTGGGCCACCACTGGTGGACCATTTTCCACACAGCAGTCACACTGACATGGCATTGTGTGCACTTGTGTGTGTGTGTGTGTGGGTGTGTGTGCAGCAGTGCTGATGAGATTTTAAACACCTCAGTGTCACTGCTGTGCTGAGATTCAGTCCAGCAGCCAAAAATGTCTTCAGCCAAAAGTAGTGCTGTGGTCAGAATAAAAATAAATAAATACATAGTGCTGCGGTCAGGCAATACTGAAGAGCCTACAATAATCTATTCATTGAAAAACGGAAGGAAGTCCCTAATAAAAAATTCTATAAGGTGTCCAACAAGTAAGGGGGTCTAATAAAGTCAGCTATATGTGTGCTATGTGTTTAGAAATGGCAACAATGCTGCTGTGCCTGGACATAAAAATGTGTATTAGAAATACAAGTTTTCAAAAAGCAAATATAAAAGGATTGGCAATGGACTGCTGTCCCATCCCAGAGTGTATTCCACCTCACAATCAGTATTCCCAGGATAAGCTCTAGATTCACCATGACCCTGACCAGGATAAAGTGCTTACTGAATGAATAGCTAGTTTCTTGCTCGTAAAAGGGGTTGAAATCCCAGGACTACCACAGAGCCATCACTGAATCCATTAGTGAGACACTTTACTATTAGCCTCTTAGCTCTGTGCGTGGATTGAGGTCTGTCCATGATCTTCTGTACCTACATGCTCCTTCTGTTATCCTACATGGGGTTTCAGGGAGCCTGGAGTCTATCCCTAGGGACTCTGGGCACAAGGTAGGGGACACGCTGGATGGGGTGAAAACCTAGGCACAATCACGCACATTTACACACCATCTACAGTGCATGTGTTTAGACCGGTGGCTGGATGCACTAAAGTACCCAGAGGAAGCTAAGGGAGAGCAAACAAACAGGGCAGAGGTGGGAATCAAATGCCAACCCCAGAGGTCAGAGGTGCGAGGCAGTTTGATCCTGAGCTCAAGGGTTAGGGTTAGGGTTATTAGTATCTGTGTGGAGTTTCCTGTGCTCTCTCCATCTCTACATAGGATTCAGCCAGGTTGTCCGGTTCGCACCAACCTCCATAAACAGCCCAGTAGGTGGTTTGGCACCTCTATATTCCCCCTAGGTGTGAATATGAATATGTGCATGCGTGGTATCTAGTGATGGTCATCCCTTTCACAGTGTCTATTCCCACCTTATACCTAATACTCCCATGATCATCCGAATCCCTGACCAGGATAGTCACCTGTGTTGAGGTTTGCAGCTTTCAGGCTATTTCAGGAAAGTACTGTATAGCTGTGGAAGATTAATACACCATCTAATGTGCTTGTGAGGTCACATGACACAGTCATTGTCATTTAATACAGAAACATCCCTGAGAATAATGAGTAAACAATGCTGATAGATATTTTAAATAGTGACCGCTTATGGTGTTCTATTAAAAAACTAAAGATGATGGCATTAAACTTTTTGGAAGCGTATTCTCTTAGGTGAGTGTGTGTTCAAATGCATGTGTGTTGGGGGCATTTATAACAGCCTTCATTAATTCTCATCAAGCGCTGTCATTAAGGGCCATTAAGCACACAATGAGATAATCACCTCTCCAGAGCTCTGACCTGACTGTGCTGCTGTTTGGGACTGATCTCAAACAATTTGGTTTCCTAAATAGAAGTAAAATCTTACATGTAGCGCCTTAGTACTGGAGGTATTAGAGTTTTCAGAGTGTTTGATATCGCACTGTGGATTTATCAAACATCACAGGAACTACTGAATTTGGATCAGGCCTTCAAAGCACGTCCTTGTCTTCACATTGATTTAAAGAGCACAGGAAGTGGGCTAAAGTCGTGTCATCACTCTTACTCTCCGAGGTTTGATGAATGTGGGTCAGGTTTTCAGTTCAGTAATAATTTCAATACTAATAAACTTTTTGTATAGTGCTTTTCTCACATTCAAGGGCACTTCACAATAGATTAAAGACTTTCAAGTCTGGCATTCATTCTAGATGAAAAAAAAAAACATGAACCAAGGATTAAACAATGGATGAAAAAGAATAATATTGAATAGATCAATATTAGCATGTAGGTGTTGATGGAATGGGAAAAATGTGTTAGAATATTTCTGTCTTATCTTGGTATGATTGTTTCAGGGAAATTATGAATAAAGTTTTGGGGTTTCGGTATTTGATGAGATTTAGAGTTTAGGAGGTAGACTAAGAGGAGAAGAGACCAGTGGTAATGGATTTGAAAATAGAGGCAGGTTCCAGGGTGTGAGAGGTGTTGGTTAAATCAAGGTCCAATGGCTTGACCAGTGGTTGGGATTTATGGGGTAGGCATGGGTTTGAGGACACGACTCTCAAATGGTCCTTATATTGTAAACCTGCTTTGAGACAATGCTCTTTGTTAAAAGCACTATACAAATAAAATTGAATTGAATTTAATATTAGACTTGGTATATACATACACCACTGTATGTACCCTGTCCAGGGTGTCCCCCATCTGGTGAGTTGAGTGACCTGGGAAAGGCCCCAAGTTCCAGATGATCCTGTGTAAGATAAGTGCTACAGTAAATGGATGGATGGATGGATGGATGGATGGATGGATGGATGGATACAGTATGTACGTACATGTGTGTGCTAGGGATTAGTGCTTAAGTTTTAGTGTATAACAGATACCTGTAGAGTAGAAGTGTAGGGTTTGGGAGTTAGTGTCAGGGATAAGTGAGGGTGGGCATACCAATGACAGAACTGATCGGATGTGTTGTATTTTAAGGTTTGATGGACAGTGTATAGACATGTAGAGTTAGTGGAGGAAATGGGAAACGCTAGTGATTTGACAAGCTAATTTTTTTTTGCCATGAGTGAGTACTTAAATATAGGTCAAAGTTTGAATATCTGTGCTATTTTAACCCATTGAATGACTTGTAATAACGAGTTAAATCATGGTTTGTTAGGGGCAAGGACCTGTTCAGCGATACGATACACAAGAAAACAATGATATACCATATCTCCACTGTTTTTCATTTATTTTTCACCTCATCTTTTCAGTACATAACAAGCATGGATGATCGCACATGCAATCGGGGCAGCTCTTCTCTAATCTCCCCCAGTTGTGTGATTTGAAAAGCAGCAGGTGTCTAATTAGGAAGAAACAGCCCGTTGCTACTATTTTATTATCCGTAATATGAATGTATGTGGCGCTTTATTGCATCATAGCACTGATTTATTTTTCACATAGCCCAGCAATTTGATTCGGGTGTTTGACTGTTCAGCAGCTATGCATGGGAAACTGTACAGGAGTGGGGTTTTGTTTTGCATTTTTTACACCATCACAGCTCAGTGTTTAAAAGCAGTTTTGTCAGATTTTGGGGTAATATGGTGAAAGGAATCAGCGCTGATGAATTCTGACATTTATGAAAGCAAAGATTTTTTTGCTGTCCAAAAAGATGAAAAGTTAATTTTTTCCTTCATCATATTGGTTTCATGACCCTGATTTCCTTAGGATCCTTAGTCAGCTGTGTAATCCCAACAACCCTTGAGTGTCCATGAATGTTCACTTTGACAAGAGTCACATGTTATATATGATCTCATTCCTCTTGGCCAAAATAAACCACAGGGTTTCTGATCACAGCATTCTACTCATTAGCTTCTTGGCCTCAGGGCTGCAACCCTTCATCTCTTTTTTTTTCTTCCCCCTCCTCTCTACAGGATTTTTTCACCTTTAATGCTGCAGCTCATTACACAACCTACACTCTGGGGGTCTCAGGGGAAGCTGGGTGGATTTGAGATGAAGCCCAGACATACTGCATTCCACTTTCGCAGACTATCAGTACCAAGTGCTTGGAGAGATCCTCACTGGGATACAGTATATCTTACGAACAACGCATGAACAGGGGACCTTTCAATTGAGGGTTCCAAGTAGAACTCTGTTGAGAAGCCAAGAACCCTTCTTAACTATCCAAAAGAATTTTTTTAAGGAACGATTTTTCTGCCAAAAGTGCATTTTTATATCTAGATTTTCCAAATACTGTACAGTATGTCGACTATACAGGGAGGGTTTCAGGTAGAACCTCTTTATAAACACCTTTTAAAAATCCTTGACTGGTCAAAGAGACCAGAGTTTTTAAGTTTTATTCCTCACTATGGAAAAATTCACTAGCATCCATTTTGGCACCAGAAAACTAAAACTACATATTTTCTAAAGGCATTTGGTCCAATATCAAAGATACAATTTGTTCACTCTCTTCTTTCTTTGGATGAATCTTTGTTGAGTTGAGTTCTAGCACTTTACCTTAACTCATTTGGAAGACTCTTTTATTCAAAACAACTGGCAGAAGTTGAGCCATTGAGGGTTAAGGAACTTTGCCTGATAGTCCACTAGTACAGGTTCTACAAAAAGGGAAACCCTGTGTAAAAGACAAGACTCTTGACAATATGCCATTACAATACACCTAGGACTCTTTGAATACCGTAAAACAACTGTACATGAGTAATAATTTTGAATCCCACTACCTGGTTCCCCTTTGAATTCAGGTTCCCTCAAGCTTCCTGTTGTCTAGGTTCTCAAGCTTCTCCTTGCTGCTGCCTCATCTTGCTTTTTTTGTTAGGGATCTAAATCTACAACCAGATTTCTGTAACAGCTGAATGTCTATTATTCAAATAACACAATGAAATTGAATTGAATTGAATGTTTTAAAGCTTTCTAAGTGAAGATACAAGACTCATTAACAAAAACCGTCAGAAGAAACAATGCACTATTTTATTACTCATCAGTTCAAATGTTTAAAGAAAAAAAACAGAAAAGAACAAAAAAAGGGTTCAAGTCTAAAGGAAACCTGAGTGTTTGTAGCATCCTGTAATAAGAAAAGGCTCCACGTTAGCAGGCTTGAGTCAAACCTTTATGGTTTTTTGTGTGTGGAGTTTGGATCTTGACCCTCCTCATGCTTTGAGGGTTTCCTCTGGTTTTGTCCATCAGTCCAAAGACATGCCTTGTAGGTTGTTTAGCATCTCTAAATTGTCCAGAGTGTGAACAGGTGTGTTATTGTGCCCTGTGATTGGTTGGCACCCAATACATAGTGTCCACCACCTTGTGGCCCCTTGGATAGACTACAGGTTCCCTGCATAGGGTGAGCGATACCGAAAATGGATGGATGGAAGAAATGACGAGTTAGCAACTACCCATTTTCCGTAAACATTTTGTGGAAAGGTAAACAGTAATAAAACTCTACATTTCAGGCCAAGGTCATAGAATTCACTAACTCTACTGAATCAACAGTGTTTAATTGGAGGATGAGTGCATTCCACTGGGACTGTGTTTGTCTCCCGGGGATTTACAGCAGAGAGGCTCATGGGAGTTCACCTAAACACCCAACATCTGTGAAGTAATCATCGAAATGTCCACGCGCCAGCTAGCTCGCGTTTGGTGCCTGGCCGTCTGATGCATGAACGCTTCAGAGATTTGGAGTGTCTGAAACGCAGGTGGTGTTTTTTTTCTCCCCTCAACACATCACCTGACATTAGCCCACATTACAGCTCACAGATTACATCTTTTATAATGTGGCATAGTGAATAAATGACAGAACAGAAATACACCATCCATCCAACACAGTGTTGTCGTGGCAAAGTGATCAGGGTCAGTGGTAAATTTAGTTTGCTTGTGTGTGTTTTTTTTTTAAGCGCTGTGATTACGGGAGAGCCAGATTGCTTGACTGTTTCAGTTTAATTATGTAAATGTGCACACGTGTTGATTGATGACGCTGATGTAAAAATAAATGAGGGGAAAAGTCGTTACTCTGATGAAGGCAACAGACCAGAACGTGGCAGTGATGTAATGAAAGTGTTTGTTTAGGTTTTTTTTTTCTAATGATGTTGATGGAGCTGACTTTGTTCTTACGTGCTGTGAAAAGTACACATTATATATATATATATATATATATTATATATTACATTAGCAAAATTTATATATATATATATATATATATATATATATATATATTATAAATCCAGAAGTTTAAGATGTGGGTGTCAATCAGAGGTCAAACTTTTGACAAATGACCACCAATCAATCATTGGATTCTGCATCAGGCATGAGACAGAAGCAATGGGGAACATGCTAGGAAAATATGATCAAATAGCAATTACAGCAGATTTCTGTTCTGTAAATCTGCCTTGTGACAGTGTCTATTCTTAAAAGCGCTTGAGAAATAAAATTGGATTTATTTTTTTTTAATGATTTTGGTGTCAATGCTGCCACTCAGGACAGACAGCTCTGGATGAGTGTTTATTTACATGGTCTGGGAAGAGGGTTAAGGAGGGTGGAGACTTAAAGTGGTGCTCAGTGTTGAGTGGAGATTTTTTGAGAGCTCTTGGGGAGAGAGAGAGAGAGAGAGAGAGAGAGAGAGAGAGAGAGAGAACTTTTTCACAGCTATTTTCTTGAGTCATACAGAACGACATGTGCTGTATATACTGGGCAAAATGAGATTGTGGGTGGAGGAGAAATACCAGTAGGACGTCTGTATATATTTAATGTATATACAATGAAATAAGTGTCTAGGGCTCAGAGCAGTACTTTCACGTTGTGCCTCTGTGAAGTGTATCTGAATTTTTCATGAGTAGGAGGCAAAACAAGACAAAAAGGAAGGAAATGGAAAAAGGTTGTTGGGATCACTTCTGTTGATCTTTTTATCTTTATTGCAAAATTAACAGGTTGTTAAGTATGTGATATTCTCTATACTAACTTGACATGAATACTGTATATTCCACCCCAGCTCATGTCCTCAACCAGGACAAGACTTAAAACTTGGATTGTTCGGGAAATGTCCAAACACAAACATAACATGACACCCACTACCACAATTGGGTTTTGAGATGCACACATTTATTTCACACATCTGTATGAAGATTTTTCTCTTTTCTGGTGCCGACGTGATAGAACGAACATGCTTTAGCTCTAAATCTCTGGCGGTTTTCGAACGATGTCTAAAAACCTACATTTTGCGTGTTTAAAAAATGTCTGTATATTCATTTTGATGTATTACGGAGTTTTAGACTGACGATGCATTTCTGGATAACGACATCTGGCACATGCTGTTTATGTAAATCTGCACATCTGTATTTTACTCATAATAATCATACTTCTATTCCACGGATCTGCATCTATATATCATTTATGTATTATATTTTTATAGTTTCTACATACATACCTTCTATTTTTATTGTAATTCCATTCTTTTTGGTCTATTTCTATTCCACTACATGTCACACGGTGTATGGTTGTGTATGTGTGTATCAGTGTGCATCAGTGTGTATCAGTGTGTATTGATATAAAGTCTAATGCACTAATTTGTTAAGCTTGCTAAGCTGCAATCAATAACATGCTGTAATACTTCATACATGTGCATGCTTTGGGCGCTTTATTTGTTTTTTTTTTCTTTTTTCATCTGCAGAAGCTAATGTTTCTGAAAGGCTAATTAGTGATTAATGAAACGATTGTAGCACAATATACACACTACACACACACACTGTGTTTTTTTTAAGGTGTTTAGTACTAAATCTGAAGCATGGAGTCGATCCGTCAGGGAAAACGACACACTCTGGGAAAAGGAGAAACAAAAATTCCTACAGTTATGTCTCTAATGAAATCCCATGGCCATTTGTAGCTTTAATTATCATTGTTAATAGAAATTACAGAAAAAAAGTCTCAAAGCAGGATGTCACGGCTGAACGATTCACTCAAGGGCAGGCACAAGTACAGTCAAGTTCATTTGATCACCAAACCTGGTGGATTTCTTCACCTTGAGCAACGTTTATGAAAGCCAACCATTTATTTATTTATTTATTTATTTATTTATTTATTTATTTAGATTCTTCATTCTCTGTGCTAAATATTCACAGTACATTGTATTTAAAGGTCTAAAATGATGTTGATGATTTTCCAATAGCAGCACATCTTAGAGAGTTTTATTTCTTTCATACTACAATATTTTACCAATTCATTCCTTTCATCAAAGGTAAAAAAAAATAAATAATAAATCTATATTTGATGTTATTGAACATCCGTGAAAGACAACTTTAACTAAAACGAACTTAAGTCTGAAAAAACTGACACTGGAGACTCCTTCCTTTAATGTTAAACATTTCATTTCAGTCCTTTTATGGTTCAACTACATGGAGTCTCCTGCGTAAATATACTGCAGGCTTTCTTAGTGGACTTTTGGCCCACACACACACACACACACACACACACACACTTCACAGACAGTACTCAGCATCAGGTCGTTGAGTTTTCAGCCGTTTGCTAATGCATTAGCTGTGGCCTCAGGCTCCTGGTTTACGGCCTCGGGGCTCAGAGGTTTAAATCCCATCAGTCATAATAGACAAGCCCTAAAACACATAAATTGTGGCCTTGAGCTAAACCTATGTCCTGCTCTCCCACTCACACACACACACACACACACACACGCACACAATCACACACACCTACTACTGAGACAGAGTGGGTTGTTTTGGTCAGTTATCAAAAACTAAACCAAAAGTAGTTTCTTTTGTAACTGTGTTCATTACAATGTTATTGTACAGTGAGGGTGGCTTAGTAGCTTGTATGCCTGGGTTGTGGGTTTAATTCCTGCCTCCTCCTTGTGTGTGTATTTGGAGTTTTCTCCTCATGATTTAGGGCTTTCCTCTGGGTTTTCCGGGTTTCCTCCACCAGTTTAAAGACATGTTAATTTTCACTGAAGGCCAATACGAAATAATCCTGCTTAAAATTAGTTTCACTGACACCTGCTATGCACAAAGTACTCCTAAAAATCTATTTATGCGTCTTAATCAGGGAAGATAAAAGCACCCGAATTTACACCGCCTCAAAGAACATCATGATCCAGTGAGATAATAGCTAGAAGACTTTTTTTTGTGCCCTTATCTATTTTTTTTTTATTTAAGGACTAATCATATACAGGTCCTAATACTCTGGGACATTGTTAATCATGGTTGCTGTAAATAAATAAAGAAATGCGAAGTAGTAATTTTCCCAGTGAGAATGTTCGCTCCATGTTCTGGCCTGTGCTATTTCTAGCTTAACAACTGCATGTATCCTGTAATTATTCCCCTCCTATCACAAGCTGTTTTCATTCTCCCTCTTCTGCTCTTTCTATTTCATCAGCACACAGAGAGACGAGTGCATGAGAGCAGGATTCACACAGAGGCACATCGCTGTGTCTGGTCCGCATAGAACACACACACACACACACATTGTGTATGTAAGGAATAAAACACATTGGAGTATGCTCTTTTACAGGAATTGGGTAATTAGAGTTGATTATTTTTCTACAAGAGCAAACTCTGAAGTGTTTTGTTCCTCTTGCAAAACAGCAGTGTTCCAATGATTACAGTTTTGTATTAATAAATAAATTGTAATTTTTATCCATTTATAGATACATTTAATGTTGTGGAACGCCCATGAAAAAGGTTAGTTCCCAGTTATAGCAGTTATAAACAGTTTTTCCCTCACCATCTCTCTCTTTTTTTTCTTTCTTGACGGTGATCAGGCTAAAAAAAAATAAATAAATAAATAATAATTTTATAAACATATTTATTATTATTATTATTATTATTATTATTATTATTATTATTATTATTATTATTATTATTTAATTATTATTATTTCATTGTTTATTTTTTATTTTATAATATGTATTACTATATAACATATTATAATAAATTATATTGTAATTCAGTATTTAATAAATAAGTAAGTAGTAGTAATAAATAAGTATAAAATCTTCTGTCCTGATCATGTTAAACATGTTTACATAAACACTGGAGAGTCCTTATATTCTATAACTGTTCATACATTTGATTAATCCTGCTTTGTGAAAGTCTGCCATACAAGTCCCTGTGAATGAGCAGTTACCATAGAAACAGTGATGTGTTATAAAGCATAAAGTTCAGACTGATGATGCAGAACATTTTTGAGAAAATTCAAGAAACCGCAGTCATAGTTCTGGCTCAAAGTGGGCAGATGACACAAGATTATCCATAATCAGTGATTAATAAAAAAGAAAAAAACAGACAAGGGTCAAAGCTGGGAGTGACGGAACACGGAAACAACACGGAAATGCATGACGACGGCAATGAAACACAGGAAGCATAGAACAGGTGAAGACAGTTAGGTAACAAATCAATGAGAGAAGAGTAAACAAAAGAATGTAAACACATTGAAAACAAATCATGTGACCAATCAGAATCAAGAAATCAACAGCACTGTTATAAAAACCTGCCACGAACGTACTGCTCTGCATTTTATACAACATTTAGGAGGCATGAAATGTGTATCTGATATCAGTATGTTATGTATGCATCCATTTGATCCCTTTATTTAATTCAATTTATTAATTAAAGACTAAATTTCTCTTTTGAGCCTCAATAATGTTTCGCAGTAACAATAACCATAATCGTAACCACAACAATAACCATAACAGTGATGTGTGCTGAGGGTTAAATGAGCATGTGGTTAATTTATAGACAGATGGAGATGCCTGGAAAAAAAAGAAAAAACACAGCTCTGTTGGGGTTCGAGATCAAAAGATGAATATGAGAAAATGGATTCCAGCATATTTAAGTGTTTATTTTCTGATCATTTCATCTAGATGTGTTAAAGAACCTAAAATATGGTGATAAGCAAAAGTATTGGAACAAACCAATATTTCATTGCATATTCCTTGCGTGCAATAACGGCATCAAGCCTGTGAAAACTGTCACATTTTTCTTTTGTGATGTTTTAACAGCATCTTTAGGAGGTGAAATACTGCTCAATTGGGTTTTAGTCTTCTGACTGACTTGTCCAGTCTTAAAACCTCCCACTCTTTCCCCTTGATAAAGTCCTTGATAAAGTTTTGAATTATCGCCTTGCAGCATGATGAAGTTCCTCCTGATTCATTTGGATGCATTCTCTGTAAATTGTCAGACAGAATGTTTCTGTAGACTTCTGAATTCTTCAGACCATCATGAGCGCCATCATCAGTAAAGATTGCTGAGAATTTTCCAGAAGCTGCCGTGCAAACCCTAAGCCATGATTCCACTGTGCGTTTCACAGATGAGCTCATATGTTCTAGATCATAATCAGATCCTTTCTTTCTCCACATTCTGGACTTTCCATCAATTTGGTAAAGGTTCATCTTTGTTCCAGAGGTTTTGTGGATCATCTCTGTGTGTATCGTCTTTGTGAATTTCTGATTCTTGTTGCTGATGAGAAGTTTGCATCGTGTGGTATGGTCTCCATATTTTTGGTTTCAAAGTTCCAGTGGTGGATTGTAAGAACTTCACCCTGCCCTGTGGAGGATGTTGGTTGATTGTTTTAGGGATTTTTCTTCACAGTTCTCACAATATTTCTGATTTCTGATCTGTTCCATGTTTGGTTGTTAGAACGCCAGTGATTTCTTTCATTTTTTTTTATAGGAAATTCCATATTTTTGTATTGTTTATGCCCAGTGCTTGTGCAATGCTTCTGATTTTTCTCTCTTTTCTCAGATTCAGAATGGTTTGGTTTTCTCCCTTAGACAGCTCTCTGGTCTAAATATTTATTTATTTATTTATTTATTTATAATTATTTTATTCTTTTTATAATTCATTTTTTAAAAATATATTATTACTATTATATTATATTATTATTATTATTATTATTATTATTATTATTATTATGTTAAACAAATGCAGTATTCAAAGGATACCCTGGGCTCAAACCAAGAGTAGATTTTTTTTTTTTTAAAGCTATTCATTTGTTTAACCATTTAACAGGACTCAGCTGGGAGGAAAATGAAGACCTGTCAGTTACATGTTCCAATATTTCTGATCACCCAAAAAGGGGTGGGTTAAACAAAACATGCCAATCTCTTTAACACACCTTAGATGTAAATATCAGGAAACAACAAAAGCTGAATTTCTGATTCAGCCTTCAGTGTATGGAAGAAAAGAAGAAGAAGAAAGAATTGGGTTTGCTGTTCCAATACTTTTGGAGGGAGTTGTACATGGAGTTCTGGAGGCTGTGATAAATCTGGGTAGTAAATAGAGAAAGCTAATAAACAAATTAATTATAACTTATTTCTCTTTCCTTACTACATCGTTTTAGTCTTGACGTCCCTAGATGATTTAATACCTGAACTATAAAACTCCTTATGTTTTTGTACCGCTTTTTAATTAATGAATAAACAAAAAAAAAATGACCCGGCATGCTTATTATCCATTCTAGTTAACGTCGTGCAGCATCCATAAAACAAGGTCCTGTTCTCTGTTTTGAAGTTAAAAAAGAATGCAAAAACGTCAGCGTGTCCAGTTACTGAGCAACCGTACAGTTTCTACTCGTCCGTCTTCGAGTTGTCTTGAAGGAATCTCTGACACTTGAAACCTTTTTCTGTAAATGTTTTATAACCATTATAAGCAAATAAAAAAATAAATAAAAATAAATATCTGATTAGGATAAAACATCACTCTAACATTGGGATTAAAAAGCTCTGTGGTGAATTTAGTCTATGTAATGCACACAGATTGAATAAATGTATGATATAATGAAAGGCAGTTATCAATGTATCACTACATTCATATGCTCAGTACATCAATTTGCCCAGAGAATTGATTATCGATTAGTTTTTATCACAGATTGATTAGCATTACAAATACTTTGACTTTCCAGACAAACCTATTATCTCTGAATTTCTTATTGTTGATAGATTGACGTGTGTCTGGAGCATTGCATCAAAGTTAAGATTTTCTTTCACGCATCAGATGAACTCTGTTCTCGGTAAAAGGTTTGAGAAGAGAGCTTGCATTCCTCTCCGTCACACACAAAGCTATTGTCAGGAATATCGATGAGAAGCAGAGAGAGAGAGAGAGAGAGAGAGAGAGAGAGAGCGAGCAGAGAAACAGCCTGATCTCCAAGCTAATAGCAAAACGTCGAAGGCTCCGATATGGAAAGGTCAGACGCTGTGGGGGTGATGGAGACGAGAGGGACTGACCCTCGCCACACGTCTTTGTTTTGTTTTGTGGCTTCATTCGGAGCTTTATTGAGGTTTTTTTTCCGAAATGGTTGATTATGAGATGTGGCTAGGAGCTGCTAGCGCATGTTTAATAAGCGACCCGTTAATTAGCTGCTGATGTCTCAGTGGAGAATAACAGAGAAAACGAATCGGCTACATAAACCGAGTGAGTTTATTAAGGGAATTGATGTAGTCTCTAATTATCTGCCGACTCAATTTTTAAAAGCAGAGACAAAGAGAGAGTGACCACACCGTTCGTAATCTACTCAAACATTAGCCTGAATACACAACAAATCCTCCTGTATATTCATTTATTACGTTTATATAGATTCATTTTTGATGAAAGCAACTCACAGGTTTATCTTATTGTCTTAATACCCGATTGCTTTGCTGTTGCTATAGTAACCACTAATTCACAGGTACTTGTACAGCAGATGCTCGATGTCATTGTGGATATGATAAAGTTTTCTGACACCTTCTGGAAAGACGAGTTTAATCAAGGTAGGAAGAACACAAGACCCTGCTGAAGATGACTGTTTATAGCTCCTTTAATATAACAGTGATAACACTTAGTGCATCTATAAACCGATAAAAAATCTGTCAGAAGATTTTCTGATAAACTAGTAACCGATAAAAAGCTGCATTTTCTTTAAAGAGAGAGGGTAAAATGGCTGTGTGTGAGAACGATCTTGTTTTGCATGAAATGTAACTATAAATGTATAAAATGTACATTTCATTCTTTAATGAATTCAAAATTGAGGTATAAGAGGAGTAAAGTTCTTTTTTTTTTGGGGGGGGGAATCAGCTTTGGAGTGATAACAGTAAACTTAGCTTCATCGGATGAAGTTAATCCTACAATACGTTGTTTTGCTCAAACATTAAATTGATTGGAAAGTTTATTTTAATGTGAAATCTGTTCCTTTCTACTGACACGCTAATGCTGAAGACATGACAAAAAAAAATCTATAACACATAAGGGTGGCCAAGACTTTTCCTTATTCCTGCTTATTCCCAAAGGCGCGGCTGAGGCAAACGTGCCTCACCAAAGCAGATCTCGTGGGTAAGATCAGTCTCTTGGCTCATAGTTCTTTTTTTTTATTCGTCCCGTGAGTCAACTAGGGTATAAATTATTGCCTGCAGTTGTTATACACGCATGCTAAGAGGTTACATGAACACTCAGAGGACCGGACGTCAGGGGGCAAGACTCTCTAGGGTGTTTGTAGATGTGTCTGAAGGAACATGAACTCAATGCTGAGTGTTAAGCGATAAATTTTTAGATATTAATTGAGGATGTATTCGCTATTTAGAGTTTAGTTTAAAAGTTTCTTCAATATTTAGATATTAGACATATGTTGACTACAGAATACAGGGTTTTGTGTTTTATTTTATTTTATTTCTGTCAAACCCAATAAGACAAAAGCAAGGCACAATTTTAAAAATATATGTTATGTAGCTAGAAAGAACATGATATTGACAAATTACACTATATTGGCAAAAGTTTTGGGACACCCCTCAAATACATCGAATTCAGGTGTTGTGTTTCAGGGGTTAGTGTTTCCCCTTAGTTCCAGTGAAAGGAAATCTTAATGCTTCAGCTTCATACCAAGACATTTTGGACAATTTCATGCTCTTTGTGGGAACAGTTTGGGGATGACCCCTTCCTGTTCCAACATGACTGCACACCAGTGACCAAAACAAGGTCCATAAAGACATGGATGAGCGAGTTTGGTGTGGAGGAACTGGACTGGCCTGCACAGAGTCCTGACCTCAACCCCATAGAACACCTTTGGGATGAATTAGAGCGGAGACTGTGAGCCAGGCCAAAAATAGGACATAATATGGAGTTGCCCCACCTTTTCAGCTATAACAGCTTCAACTCTTCTGGAAAGGCTTTCCACAAGTTTTAGGAGTGTGCTTATGGGGATTTTTGACCATTCCTCGAGTAGTGCAGTTGTGAGGTCGGGCACTGATGTTGGATGAGAAGGCCAGTCTCGCAGTGTCCACTCTAATTCATCTCAAAGGTGTTCTATGGGGTTGAGGTCAGGACTCTGCGCCGGCCAGTCAAGTTCATCCACACCAAACTCACTCAAACTGTTCCCACAAATTTGGGAGCATGAAATTGTCCAAAATGTCTTGGTATGCTGAAGCATTAAGGGTTCCTTTCACTGGAACTAAGGGGCCAATCCTTGACAAACAACACCTGAATTCAATGATTTGGAGGGGTATATTCTCTTGTTTTATCTATGCTGCTGATTGTACAGTTTTGATGATGTAAATATAGCTGGATAGCTTGCTGCTAGCAAAAGACAAACAAGCCAGTTAGCTTGGATGTACAGAGATTGGAAAATGAGTCATGGATTTGCACTTCTGCAAGAAAAACATGCAACATGGGGTCACGTGCGGTCACTACATTACATGGTTCATGGGTCTAGTCTGTGAGGCTCATGTTGTGAGGTTGTGATGAAGCGTCAGAAGCAGAATTCATGTGCTCAAGTGACACAAGATCACAAATTTGGAATGATTACAGGCTCTAATCTATTATCATATATTTAGTTTCTAAACGAAACGATTCCTCCTTTAAAAAAACGTGTAACTCAAGCAAGTTTTGAATAATGTCTGGAGCTCTGAATACTGTTAATACTGAAAAGATGCTCAATATTCAGTATTAATCCCTCATAACATCTGTGTATACAACCCTAAACATTTCACACTAACAGGATCAGCTCCTCCTTGTCAGCATAATTACGTTTGTTGAAATGTAAAAAAGGGAGAAATCCAAGTAAATCCAGATCTCATGTTTTTGAATCATCATCCGAATTCTTGTTGAGTCATCGGATTTTTTTTTAGGCTCATTTCGGATTCAGTAGCCGTCAGCCATCAGCTCATTAAGGACACAAGCAGCAGGCTATAAGACCAACTGCCTAACCAGGGCACAGACCACACTGCTGAGGTAATGGGCAGTGTTTAATAAGAGATATGTGATGGATGCTGTATTTTAAACACGATTCAGGAACTTTGAAGCATTTTCCTGGTCGGGCTTATCAGCAAATAAGAGACATCAAAGCAATATTTACATAGAAACTTAATGAGTATCAGAGAGAAAGAGAGAGAGAGAGAGAGAGAGAGGACTCTGGTAATTTGATACCTACTCCGATTGCAGTTTCTGCTCTGAGGCTGTGTGTAAAATACTGCGTTATTGTATTTAAAACGACGTCATCTGCTTTCATGTGGTGAGATTACACCCAGGATCACAAATTTTTCCCCTCAAGTGGAAACCTAACGCTTACATTTTAATTATGATAATTTCCCTTTTCAGATGGAATTAACTTCGTTTACTAAGTAATTCTCGAATTTGCACAATTTTACGCGAGCCAAAAAAGCCTGCAATATATATTTGTTTTAAACTTTGTGGCACTTTTACCTCATTATTCATAATAATTCATTTAATTAATTTTAGGCAATGAAAGTTTTTATGCATTATTCATTTTTTTAATGATACACTTAATATCAAATGGATTCTTAGCCAACAGAAAAAAAAAAAAAAAAAAATTAAATCTGTGTGCTTCACAAAGGCATTAGAAATGTTCATGAGGGAAAGAAAATATTATAATCTATAATATATTAAAATATTACAATATAATAAGCACTCAGAACTGAACTGAGACTGTCTACATTTAAAAAGGAATATCTATAGGAACATACATATGAATAAAGAAAATTATATAAATCTATAAAGCTAAAATCAGAAATAGAAAGTTAATCAAATCAGTTCCAGATTTCTAACAATTAAAGCACCACTTCTAAATCATATCATAAAATACTATTGCTAGCGCTTCCCTAGCTAGCATGCTACATATTGTTGGTCATTTATGTCTTTATGATGCAAACCACGTACCATCTTTTCACTACAGCACAAAAAATGACACAGTTTCCCTCTTCTATACATTTTTTCTTTTCTATACATATTCATCCATACATAATTGGCTTCTCTATGGAGTACATTAAGTATTCACATCTCCCTCTAAAAGCTTTACTGTTTTTTTTATATATATCCAATGGCTTTTGTAGAGAATGTATATTTAACATGAAAGTGTGTGTGTGTGTGTGTGTGTGTGTGTGTGTGTGTGTGTGTGTGCGTGTCTGAACTTGATTCAGTGACGTCTTGGCTACCTTCCCAGCTCTTCCTCCTTCATCACTTCACCTTTTTACTTTCCTTCTTTTAAGAGCAGAACAACTTTTACAAAAGAATTTTTAATATATATACATATATAACACAAGGACAATTCAGACAAATCGGAAAAGGTAGTTTGTGAACAGAATTCTTCCCTGTGATTGGACGAGACATCGGTCACTCAGGATCAGCAGGAAGTCCAGCAGTAGCTGCAGCAGTAGAAAGTGGATTGGTGTGTGTATGAACGCAGCTCTGCTCTTATAGCGCTCCTTACATCCTTTAATCTGGAATAGTTTGGTCTTTGAATCATTCCTGCGTTCTTCAGGTGTGTTTTTAGAGATCGCAAACTAATCTTTATGCCATGATACGCTATCAGTATACCCAAAATCACGCCATATGAACGTCCTTCCTCAGAGTAGCGCTGAATGAATTCTGTTTTCTTATAAATATAAATATATGTGTTTGTTATTTTCTTTAAAAGATTTAATATTGCACTATTGAACAAAAATGGTTTAAAGTGAAGGCAGAACTCCACACATGTACAAGAAATAAAGTTAGATACACATTTTCCTCATTTTTGTATATCCTGAGTGACAGATGTCTCGTCCAATCAGAGGTAAGAATTCCATTCTCAATCTATACCTAACTTTTGTCTGAATTGTCCTTGTGTTTTCGGATTTGTTATTTTATTCTCGGCCACGGTACATTTCTGTGAGAAATCCAACCCCCAAAATGAACAAATCACTTCAAAAATTTGGCTAGTCCGTGTGCAGAATAACACAATTAGAATAAAGATTCTTTCAAGAGTTAACACTTATTGATCAAATCTGTTCCGAGTAAATGAGATCTGGAAAACAGGATGTCCTCATTTGAACTAAATTAAGATCATTAGTCTGGTCGCTACCTGTTCTCAGTCTGCCGCAGTGTCTTATCAATTGTTGACTGTGAAGGGGGTGGAGCACAGCAAGTGGGGGAGGAGCTCAGTGATGGAAGTGTGGCTTATGCTTGAAGAGGATGCGCAGAATATTTTCACTTGGAGTTACAATCAATCTTCATGTTTTAAATAATTCAAATGATGAAATGATAATTTCATGTGCTTAAGACTTCTGCTTTTAGAAAGATTTCTTATTTTCTGAGGTTTTTGTCTGACAATTTTAGAATAATAATGAATTAAGTACTCTAACCCATGGAGCAGTACTTCACAGGTCGATATCAGTACATCAGTCAATGTTAATCTCTCTCTCTCTCTCTCTCTCTCTCTCTCTCTCCCTTTCTCTCCCATTTTGTCTTCACTAGATTTTCAAATTTGACAGGCATCAGACAAATGCTATCTTGTTAGGGTGTGTGTGTGTGTGTGTGTGTGTGTTCAATCGCCAGTACAAATGGAAATCAACAAAATATGAATTTCATAAAAATCATAATTTGTTCTCTTGAAAATTACCAATTTTATTTAAAAATTGAAGAAAAAAAAAGAAAGTTTGAGGCCAGTTGGATTTAATCAGTCCATCAGTCCTCTGGCTAATCAGTTATTAGTACTGAATTCATGAACACTGAAAGGATACATATGGAATTAGACAGCAATCAAGAAAAGTGTTCAACAAATTCATATATTTTTATTTCTAACAGTAATCCTGATGAAGCATTACATCTAGAAGACGTTTCTTAAAATTCCTGAGAAAAAAAAAAAAAATAATAATAATAATAATAATAATAATAATAAAAGGCTCCTTATTGCTTCATCTAAGCTCTAAATAATCTACTTACTTGGGGGGATATTTTTATTTTGGGTAAATAAATTCAAATTGGTTTAAGATTTAAAAATACACATTTTATTCCAGAACAAAGTCTTGAAATTCAGTGACAAAAATGTGAAACAATTTTCAACCCCAGGCTAAAATAGATAGATAGATAGATAGATAGATAGATAGATAGATAGATAGATAGATAGATAGATAGATAGATAGATAGATAGATAGATAGATAGATAGATAGATAGATAGATAGATAGATAGATGTTTACTATTTCTATATTGTATTGTTTTTGCATTATTGCCATATACACAAAATATACCGTAAGTCTATGTAAAAAATAATAATAATTAAAAATAGTAATTTAATTAATTAATGCTGCCATGTTTCTGCTTTGGTCGGGTGCAAGCTCTTAACACTTTGTGCTGATGTGGGCAGAAGGGTGAACAGGAAGAAGTATAAAATTTAATGACCCAGAATAAAAGATGCCTCAAGGCTGATCATTTAATCTAAATACAATTACTATAAAAAAAAGAAAAGAAAAGATTGCAGTACTTGTAATGCTAAATTAAATTAGAAGTCTGGGTTGTTTTTAAACCTGCCAATAAAAGATTTCTGCCAAATGAGGTAAATGAGGATCTGCCAAACACTGGAGTGGTCCGTTCCAGATTTCTGTAGCATGCCGTTTCTCCGCTTTACAGCTCTATAACGTGCTAATTAGGCTAAAACAGTATTTTATGAGTAGAAAATCGATCAATTTTCCAAATAAGCTTTTAGATTTTATGATTGTGTCTGACTGATTCATTAAACATGTGACCCACTGCGGATGCAATCTTTTTTCCCCCTCATTTTGATTTTAAAACACTGATTCTCCTGAAAACTCGAATTAAAATTACAAAAGAAATGTCAGCATGTAACATTTTCCCCTCCTGCTGTGTGTGTGTGTGTGTGGGCCTTAAAGCTGTGTGTGTGTGTGTGTGGGCCTTAAAGCTGTGTGTGTGTGTGTGTGGGCCTTAAAGCTGTGTGTGTGTGTGTGTGTGGGCCTTAAAGCTGTGTGTGTGTGTGTGTGGGCCTTAAAGCTGTGTGTGTGTGTGTGTGGGCCTTAAAGCTGTGTGTGTGTGTGTGTGTGTGTCACCCAGGTCAGATTCCTTATCAGTGTCCAAAAGCCTCTTGAAATGAGCTTCTTTCTTTCTTTCACTTGAGGCAGAGAGGAAGTCGTGTCCGAGGCAGAACACAGATAAAGGCAGCATGTATGTGTCTGTATTCGAGTGTGAGCGAACACTGTACACAGCTTGTGTTAGTAAAGGTACGTATCTTTAGACGGATTTCCGTGCACCGCTCTGCTGAAGAGGATTTGTGTAGCACATGTAGGGCAGAGATCCAAAGGGAATTTTAATATAAATATCTCCTGACAGAACAGCGTCCTTAAAAAGGTCTTTGGAGAATAAAGAACAGCGTTCGTCCCGGGAAATAGGAATTAATCTTTTTCAGAGAGAAATGGACTGTCACTGCGTAAAGACCTGATATATCTATATATAAAAGAAATTAAATGCTCATGGTGCAGAAGTTCTGCTCCAGGAGTGTGTAGATCACCTTGATCAATGATCTGATGTATAAAAGTTACATTTAACTGACAGATAATTCAATGCAATATGGTTCAATTTTACAAGAGTAAGCTATGCCTCCTTAACTAGAATAAAAAAAAACAGCCCAGTAACCATGTCTCTTTTACTCTTGAATACCAGAGGCAATAACTTCTGAAATAAAACTGTCAGGTACAGAGGCCACGCCTTCTTCACTGGAACAAGCACACACAGGCCACACCTTCACTGGGACAAGCACACAAAGACCACATGTCCTTTATTGGAACAAACACACAGAGGCAATGCCTCCTTACTAGAATAAAAACACAAAGACCACACCTCCTTTTCTGGAACAAAAACACAAAGAGCATGCCTCCTTTTCTGGAACAAACACTCTCAGGCCACTCCTCCTTCAGTGGAAAAAACACACAGAATCCACACCTCCTTCACTGGAACAAACACACAGAGGCCACGCCTTCTTCAGTGGAACAAACACACAGAGGCCACTCCTCCTTCAGTGGAAAAAACACACAGAGGCCACGCCTTCTTCAGTGGAACAAACACACAGAGGCCATGCCTTCTTCAGTGGAATAGATGCAAACCTGTGCAATCATTTGTACAGGCAGACACAGAGGCCACACCTCCTTCACTGGAATGGACACACACTGAGTACACTGAGGCCACACCTCCTTTGTGGCAACAAACACACAAAGAGGCCACACCCCCTTTATTTGTACAGGCAAATACAGTGGACACGTCCCCTTCATGGCAATAAACACACAGAGAGGCCACACCCCCTTTATTTGTACAGGCAAATACAGTGGACACGTCCCCTTCTCTGAAACACACACACACAGAGGCCACAACTCCATCATTAGTACTAATAGACACAAAGGCCACGCCTCCTCCTGTAAGGTAAATGGAATATTACAATATAAAATGTATTAAAGAGCAGGTCTGAGGTGATATTCAGCGTCATACTTATTGATCCACAGACATCAGTGAATGTGACTGATTTGCAATTATCACAGAAAGATTAACGCATAAATGATAGTAAAGAAATGTTCTGCATGTTCAGAGCATTTGAAAAGTCACAGATATCGAGGTTGATTCCAGTCAATGAACCTGTGAACACGCCGTAATAGCAAGCAACAAAGCTGTGCTGCTTTATATCTCTCTTCACTAAACTCTTTAATCTGGTGCGTGGAAATGTGTATTTATCAGTAACTGAGCAGCACAAACCCTGGCTCAAGGACTCGCTATTGATTTGCAAAATGTGAGCAGTGAAAGAGCACATTGTCCTAGCGAGGGTCGCTATGATTGCACCACACGCCGCATCGAGACCCTGCAGTCACGAGAGGCTAAACAGCATCTGAATGGCAAGCTATTTAATCGAGTGAGAAAAAAAGAAAAGAAATCCACGGCATTAAATAAGAGCAAAGAGGTCACAGGTTTGTACAGAGTAATGAGAGAGTGCCAGAGCAGAACGATTTCCTTTCACCCAAATCTTTTGTGTCAACTTTTCAGCAGAAATTGAAGTGCATTTAAAAGGGTAGAAAGAGCCGTCAATAACAAATGTCAGAGCCACGTCATGTTCCCGACTGCACCGTTCCATACCCAGCCGCGCCACCTGACTCCATCTGGACTTGTGTATACATATATTTTTTTGAAAACATTATAATTTTTATAGCTCGATTATGTGCTTAATGCCTTGAATAGAAACCTGCAAGAGACTTGGACTTTACAAGCTGGGAGACATTTGTAAAAAGGAATTATATGTGTTACAATTGGGAAATATGGATTTAAAATAAAGACAAAAAAACAACAAATAAATTAATATAAACAACTGTACTATTATATGTACAATAAGCATATGAATGCTTATTATTTTGTTAACTTTAAACAGTGAATTAAAGCTTGATAAAATCTTCAGCGTCCCATGCACATTACAGTTTCCTGACCTCAATTTAAATTATGTGCACTTATTATTTATTTATTTATTTATTTATTTATTTATTTATTTATTTATTTATTTATTTATTTATTCGTGAATAAAGAGTGTGGAAGCCATGTTACTAAAAAATTACAGTGATTTATGCTATTATAACTATTATGCTATTATAACTAATAAATAACTATTTATTTATTTATTTAAAGACTATAATAGATTCCTGTTAGAAATCAACTTCAACACTTGTCATCCATGCATTTTTATATCATCTTAAAAAATTCCTTTTCTCATTTTTTTTCCCTTTAGTCTGCATTCCCCAGACTGAGCATTGTCCCTTATATTTTCTTTCTTTCTTTCTTTCTTTCTTTCTTTCTTTCTTTCTTTCTTTCTTTCTTTCTTTCTTTCTTTCTTTCTTTCTAGCTTAAAGGCAGATGTATTTAAATGCAGTGGTCAAGACATGACAGTAAAAACAAAATCTGGCAACCTTGGCGGTGTGAACTACACACAACTGATTTGTCCGATCTGATTGAATCATCACACAAAACATCTGTTGCTTTTATTGCCTCATCATTTGCTACACAAAAATATTTCATGGCTTTATGTTTTAAGTTTCAGGAAATGGCAAAGGCTCGGATCTGTGTTTATTTCTACACAACGTTTCAGACAGAAACCGTTCTACACAGTTTAGTGTCGCCTTATCATCCTGCGTGCCGCTGTGAGGCGAATGAGCTGCTGGGACTCGTCTCTCACACCGAGCTCCGCGATTTAACTCATATTAGTTTTCTCTGTCTGTGACAAAGTGAAATCATCACCACACACACACACACACACACACACACAGGAAGTCAGAGACAGAGATCATATTTCTGCTCTGTTTACTCGCTTCACTCTGTGTACACTGACCTAAAAGGTTTGTTTCCTTTGAGCTGTTTTCCCATATTTTCCCTCCGCTCGCTTCTTTTGATTTTTTATTTGTGTGGCTCCTTTTTGTAGATCCCCCAGGCAGGAACTCTGCATCTGCTCATTTTCTTCACGATGCTACATAAAAGATTTGGAAATTTAAATTCACTTTATAGCCATAGAAAATCCCAGATTAACCCGCAGAGTGAAGTCCTACTGCCCAGGTGCTTCACCATTTATGAGTTTTTATTACTGGATGCCAGATTGGTGCAATTTCCACTAAGGACATTTGGCAGGTGAATGACTTTGGGTTGACATTCTAGTGAACAGGAAAGTGGTCCAAACGACTGAACTACATGAGTGAATGAATGATAATTACGGTCCAGAGGTCTGAGTTTGCTCGCTAATATTATTATATACTGTATAACCATAGCTAGTTTATATCAAAGCTCAATTTTCTATTAAAATTATTTACAAGGCGTATCCTGTGCCCACGTCACACTCTTTGATTTTCTACCTTCTGGTGATGCACTTGGACACATAATCAGTGATGTAACCTGCGGTCATTGAGCATTTCAGGTCTTTGAACTTCAGACATCCATCGACCCAGCCGGGGGGTGATCAGGCCTTGGCTTGGGTTCAAGTAGTTTATATTCTGCGGATTACACAGTGCTCAACCTTCAGCCTTGCCAACATGTCTAACGCAACCAGAAGCCTACAAACCTTCCCAGTGACTATGCTGTAGCAATCCCCACTGGAATGTTAATGCCTGCACAGCCCCGCCCGCATGCCGACACGCGGACATGTTGACATGTCCGCTTAATATCTGGTCTTATTTAATTGAGTAGAACTGCAGAAAATGACACGAATCTTTGGCAGCTTTGTTCAGAAATCACCACATGTTGTTAAAGATCTATCTATCTATCTATCTATCTATCTATCTATCTATCTATCTATCTATCTATCTATCTATCTATCTATCTATCAATTAAAGAAATATTACTGGAACATGTGACTGACCAGTGTTTCTTGTTGCCCAGGTTTAGAGTGTGTTAGACTGATTGATTAAATAAGGTAATTCTGTGTCTCAATCTGCTCCCTAGTTCACTACTCAGGGCACTGATCAGGGAGTCGGCCATTTTAAGTTCTGTATCTGTCTCTTCAGTGCATGTTCACTCACAAAAAATACCTACAGTATAGCACTTTAATTGCAAATTGAAACATAATATAATCTGAAACATCTGAACTTTTATCTGCAAATGTATTAGTGTTGTTGTATCTGTCAAATAATTATTGATATACGTTAAAGATTTTAGCTTCATTTGACCTTCTAAATAGAGTTTGACTCTAATGACTTTAAAAATGTTTTAAAAAATCCACTAGCTTGCCTACAGTCCTGCTTGAAGCACTGTGACAGAAAGGCACATGATTAATAAGCTACACATTTATATGACGTAATGACGAAATATTTGATATGCTTGGGTTATCATTGTCCCAACGTGTAGTGAGTCAAAGACCTTGGATGTGTCTGAATTCGAATAAGTGATGTACTGATTCATAACCTAGGAACCTAGGGAGCTAGAAAGATTGCTAATTGAGACACAATCTGAATTTCTATTTTCGATTTGAGCTCTTGGTTTCATCTATAAAAACATGTTATTGGAACATGATGACCAGAGAGCTGTCTATGGGAGAAAAATCAAACCGCCATTTTGAAGCTAAGAAAAGAGAGAAAATGTATCACAGAAAATGCATAAAAACTGGGAATAGTCTGGAAAATGACGTAGACAGAGCAAGGAAAATAACAGCAGATGATGACAGAAAAACAGTCAGACAGTTTTTTCTTTGGGTGGAATCTGGCAACCCAAGTATGAAAAACCCAAAAGAATTCAACTCTTAAATATAATATTTTTTATAAATTAGGCCAACATTTGAAGCTTCCACCATTCCCATTGCAAAGCAAACATATTTTCTGAAGACTCCATTAGTGTATAAACTATAAACAGTAGGAACAGAAAATCGCCTGTTGTAAAATAAAGTTACTTAATATTTCACACTGTTGCCTAATTTCCAGCAGTCCTCTGGGTGTGGGAGTGTTTGTATCCAGCACGGCATGTTCCGTGTTCATCTGTCTCTCGCCGAGACATACAGATGGATGCGAAATATCAGAGGGGGAGAAAATGAGGTCAAAAACAAAATCGATGGGAAACGAGGGGAGTCTGGCGTATCAGAAAAGCAGACAGTCTCAATAAAACATCAATCCTCTATCTTTGCATGGGAGAACGCTTGAACGGAGAAGGTTTGCATAAGCAAATATGTAAGTAATAATGATTTTTGATTTTTTATGGAAACTGTTGCCATATCAAACCCAAAGAGAAGATTAATACATGCAACTCATCGCATCTGACGCTCTGAACTGAATTTATTTTAATCTCTGTGTGAAATGATTGTTGATTTAATGCAGTCTGTTAGCGAATTGGAGCAGCATTAATCTCAGTCGACTTACACTGAAGGAAGATTTCTGTAATTTATACAATAAACTGTTGCGTATAAACCAGATGATGGTTGAAGTGTGTGTTAAGGCTCGGCTGGAATTCTGGGAATGGAATGACTGTACTGGTAGATTATACTGTAGCACTGGACCTTACTGGACAGCTAGTTAGGCAGTGCTGTGATTATACAGTAAATGATAGAATAATTATTCGTCTGAATGCAAAAATATTAGTCTGAAACATTTAATCTATCTATCTATCTATCTATCTATCTATCTATCTATCTATCTATCTATCTATCTATCTATCTATCTATCTATCTATCTATCTATCTATCTATCTATCTGTCTGTCTGTCTGTCTGTCTGTCTGTCTGTCTGTCTGTCTAGGGAGATAATGCAGCCTTCTGTCTATCTGTCAGTCCGTCAGTCTGTCTGTCTATCTGTCTATTTAGGGAGTAACTGCAGTGCTCTGTCTATCTGTCCATCCATGCGTCTGCCTGTCTATTTATCTATCTCTCACATAAACATGGTACCAATTAATTCCTCCCTTCCAGCACAGTATGTATACTTCCTCTCCCCCTTTGCACAGAGTGTGTGCTGGAATCCTACAGTGATTTGAGACACAGCCGTATCTCCCCCTAACTAGAGAGAGAGAGACAGAGGCTGCTGCTGTCCTCATATTGAATGGCAGTTTGTTTTCAGTGTTTGTCTCATTTTCCCAGTTTACCTCCATTGATTTTCCCCTGTGGGTCCCGGAGTAGAGCAGCTGTCTCACACACTTTCTCACAACACACACACACACACACCGGTCGAGCGTGGTGTTTGTGCTCCATCATGAAGCCCAGTGGAGCCTTTTAGCGCTACACACTCGGGTCAGAGACAGAAAAACCTGCTGTTCAGTTCACGAGACAGACGAGGCAAAAAGAAGGAGAGGAAGTTGATGTTAAAGTCGAAAGGAGTTTGGGATACGAGATGTACATCTGAGAGGCAGATTTATTTATTTATTTTTCCAATATGTTTTGGAGGAATCTATACAGATAAATCAGAGAAATCAAATCAGATATATCACATATAACCCCCCCCCCCCACCCACCCCCGAGTGTGATGATGAGAAACATGGCCGTGAATATTATATAATGCATTCAAACACTTGTAAAATTAAAATGTAAATAAACGAATCATGTGGGGGAAAAATGTTTTGTGAAAAAAATCTTAATCAGAAAAAATCTTACAAGAAAAAAAATCTTAATCTGAAGAAAATACATATGAAAATGAATCATGAAAATAAATGAATATTGTGGGGGGGGGGCATGAATTATTTATTTTTTATTTTTTTATATTTTTTATTTTTTTTATTTATTTTTTAATATTTATTATTTATTTTGCATGAATCATGTATGAAATGAATCAAACAAAAAATCAATCAATCAAGTAAATGAATTATGTTAAAGTAAATGAATTTGAATGTTTCCTGCAAATGAATCATGTGAAAAAAGTTTTCATATGAAAATGAATCATGTGAAAAAAAAAGAATCATGTAAATGAATCATCTGAAAAAAAAAACATATGAAAATGAATCATGTGAAAATAAATGACTCATGGAAATGAATCATTTGATAAAATATTCATATGAAAATGAATCATGTGAAAATAAAAGAATCACATAAAAATCACACTTTAATGAATTCTGAAATAAATGAACCATGCAAAACAAAGAAATCATGAAACATGAATCATAAACTTAATTAAAATGAATCATATGGACCAACTCACCTGAAATATAAAGTAATCAGTTTATTAAAACAGGTCATTAAAAGCAAGATGTTCTAAAACAACACGTTTGTGTAATAAAGTGTTTATTCATAGGTAAGGGAACTACTTCAGTCACACACTATTAAGAATGAGAGCAAAACTCAACAACTACATACACACTACAATACACTCGAGACAAAGAAGCATCATGATAGAAGTATTATTTCATAGGGAAACAAGAATCAAGTGCACAAAATCAAACAAAAGGAAACACATCAGTGCATACACATAAAAAATAAAAAAAATAATAAATAGGACAGTTTTTTCTTCCTGTATATTAACCACTGCTTATGTAATATGACAATAATTTGAATATTTTCTGTATTAAGCCTTACATTTCTTCTGTACCAGACCCCCCGTGCACTTCACAATGCCTTTTCACTTTGAACAAACGAGAGATCGGTGAAAGCTGTTTGATTCGACTATAATTATTAACAATGGCGGCCATTTTGTGTCAGCGTGTTAACATGGCGGCACCTTTAATGAGCTGTGACAGAAACTGCGAAATAGCGAGGAAAAAAAACAAGAAGGGGAGAGATGAGGGTAATCAGGAAGTGATTACAGTGTTGTCACTTAATCAAGTGTTGCCAAGGAACTTTGCAATGTCACAATTAAAGTGACAAACATGCAGAGAGAGAGAGAGAGAGAGAGAGAGATTGTTGTGTGGGTTAAGAGATTAATGTGATGGATAAATCGCAGACGTGTGTGTGGTTAAAGTTTCTTGACAAATGTTGGTTGATTGCAGTGTTCTTTAGCTTAGAAACAAAATTAATTTTTTTTCTAACATTGAATTAAAGCAAATACACATTAATTTATCTCAAGCACAAATATCTCATTATGTAAAGTTTCTGTGTATTCATGTGATCTAAATAAATATCCGCTTAGCGTGGAGCTAGCAACTGCATACAGTGAGGTTAAGTAGCTTCCAGGCTAATGGCATCAGGACATTAAAGTTACTCTTCACTTCAAATCTGTTACTGAAGTTAATTTAAAACCTCAGATTTAAAGGAAAAGGGTTTGAAACTGATCTTGTAATTCAACATGACAAAATTTGATGAAGTGATTCACAGGATCTTTGGGACATTCAGACTGCAGGTCAAAAGTTTTGGCTTGTGGACTATTTCAAATTTTAAAAATGACCTTTTATGGTCACTAAATAAAATTTTACTTACAGTTTGCGCAGTTATATATTGTGTGTGCTTAAATTATTGGCACCCTTCATATAAGAGCATAAAAGTAATGCTTGAGTACTTAAAAAATCAGTCCTGTATTTTCAGGACAAACCTTAATATATAATTCAAATAATAATAATAATAATGATAATAATAATAATAATAATAATAATAATATATACTAAGCAGCATAAGTTTATATAATGTATATAAGACAAAGACAAAGAAAATTGCAAAGTAAAATAGAATTTATAGACCAGGATTTTGAATAAATAAGTTAGGTAATATTAAAATACATTATTATTATTATTATTATTATTATTATTATTATTATTAATAATAATAATAATAATAATAATAATAATAATAATAATAACAATAATAATAATGTTTTTCAATATTAGCTAATCTATTTAGTCAAAACTCCTGTCTCTAAATTCTATTTTATTTTATAATTATATTATTATATAATTATTATATTATTTTTATTTATTTATTTATAGTTCAAATATTTTTAATGAAAAAAAAAATCGCTTGTGTTTGGTAACAAAAAGCTAACACAGAACTACACAATTTGTGTGTTACACCTCACACATCCTGAAACACCAGGAGTGTGTAAAACACTTCAGCGCAGCTCAGACTGAACAAATCATGTTTACTGCCTCGGAAGCTGGACAACACGTTTAGAAGGAAGAGGCTGAGCATCACAGAAAGCTCTCATGAGCCTTGGCACTGCTTTTGCTGTGATTAATTCCTCTTCCCTCAACTGACCTGAAACATATCTGTGGTTGCTGTGCTGCTGGAACTTTCTAGAAGTCAGGAGGAAAAAATAGCTATAGAGAGAGAGAAGGAGAGAGAGAGAGAGAGAGAGATGGACAGAGAGACAGCAGTGTGTGTGTGTGGGTGGGTGTGTGTGTGTGTGTGTTTGTTTCACTGTGTGTGAGAGAAAGAGACAGACAGCAGTGTGTGTGTGTGTGTGTGTGTGTGAGAGAGAGAGAGAGAGAGAGAGAGAGAAAGAGAGAGAGAAGGATTGACAGACAGACACATAATGAGAGACAGAAGTGTATGTGTGTGTAAGCATATCAGAGACAGACAGACAGACAGACAGCAGTGTGTCTGTGTATGTGTGTGTCTGTGTGAGAGAGAGAGAGACAGAGAGAGAGAGAGAGAGAGAGAGAGACAGAGAGACAGATATAAAGCAGTGTGTATTTATGTATGTGTGTGACAAAGAGAGAGAGCATCAGTGTGTGTTTGTGTGTATGTGAGTGTGTGTGTGACAGAGAGAGAGAGAGTCCATCAGCGTTATTAAAGCAGTAACACTTCATGGCTGGAGCTCGGTGTTTGTCAGCTCATGTGTGTGTGAGCTCGTATGAAAGTGATTATTTTCTACAGAATGTGAATATAATCAGTAGCTGTGGGCTGCTTCCTCTGTCAGAGCTGTAAACCAGAAAGTAGTGAAAACATCTGGAGAGGGACAGCTTTCAGCTTACAGAATTCCAAACCGTGTGGACGGTAACATCTGGTCATTCCTTAACAATTAAACATCCGCATTTACATATGATCGCCGTTCTCCTTCTGATCAACACGGATTAATCCCTTCATCTGTCTTTTTCTTTTCAAACAGCTGTGTAAGAAAATCAGCAGGATGTAACTGTAACTACGTCACTGTTTTCAGTTTTCTGGACATTTTTGAGAGTCCTGGTCCTGAACATATGCACATGAGGATTCAGAGAGTGAACCGTGACATGATTTATACTTAAAATTAAGATTTCATTTACTTCTAAAGCTCAGAATCTGCAAATTACAGTTGAATTGATGTTCAGGGTTGCCAGATTGGACTGAAGATTTCCAGCCCAACTACAGCTTAAACCCTGTCTATTGTTTAAAAACATTACATATTAAACTTGATTGTAAAGTTTGTTTGAATGGAAAATGAATAAAAAAATTAAAACCCGCCAATTGCATCAAAAGCCAGCCCAAATTTTATCAACCCACCCAATGCATTTTTTCCCGGTTAGACATGACCAAAAGGACCCTAATTGGGCTGGAACCCACCCAATCTGGCAACACTGGACTTGTAGTGTGATAAATAGAACTGTGAAAAGCGAATTAAAGTAAAATCCGAGTCAATATTGCATCTGTTCAAATATTTGGGATGAGTTTGATGCTAATTTGTTGGTCAGGATTGTGTATTTGTGTTATTTTTGTAGTTTGAGAAGTTTGAGGTTGCCGCTAACATAGTGTGTATCAGGAGCAAAATATTTCAAACATTCATACAGATGGAAATATTAATCTTTCACATTGTAATGTGGCAGGCAAAAGTATTAATACTGAGTGTGATGAAGTTATATCTTCAAGCAAAAACAGGAACTTTGGGGACTTTGGGAGGTTTTGGAAAGGGTGTCATAAAACAATTCACATTCCTGTGTACCTCCCCCTCTTCAAGGAGACAGTGGTGGAACTATCTTCTGGATCTCACCAAGAATTTACATTCTTTTACCTTTCAGGTTCTAACCTCAATGAATACTAAAATATTGTAATGATATACTTACTGTATGATGTTATTGATGTTTAATGACATTCTAAAGGTCCTGGTGCGATTGGTGAAAAAGGTCTATTTTCCAAATTAGAGTATACTAAAGTTTACACATAATCTGTACTCCTGTTGGTGATACATATGTCCTTATGGCCTTATTTAACCCCCTCTTTGGCCACAAGATAACAATCTGAGCTCTGGTCATACTATGTCCTTTACAACCCTTATTTAGTGACCACTGGGTGGTAAAACTAAAAGCATAGATCACAATCAATCTCTGATCCAGATGTTTCCTTACGACCCGACCAAAACCAGGCCTTCTGGGGACTAATAGATTTTACAACCCTTTGTCTCTCTTGGGTATAGAGGGTGCATTGGCAAAAGACTCAGGGAAGCGTCTGCATTCAGAACTTCCCACACTATTGTTGTGTGTCTCTATTGCCAGGTATGACTTTAACTCTGTAACTGGTGTTTTTCATACTATGCTGATCCTTTTAATTGTTACTGTGTTTGGTATTTTTCTAATTGAATAAACTGATTTAAGTGGAACCTGCCTGGCAAAATAAAATTGTTAATCTTGACTTATTCTGAGCCTATGGAAACTCATTATTATACACCTCTTTAATCTCAGATTGTGAACTTAAATCAGAATGGAGAAGGCCTAGGTTTAAGTTGGAATGGAGTAGCCTCGACTTAAACTTGAATGGAGAATGCCTCGGTTTAAAGTTAAATTAGAACAAACCGAAATTTAAACTTGTATGGAGAAACCTAGGTTTAAGTTTAAATAGAGTTATGTTCAATCAATTCAATTTTCTATCTACTTAATAAATTTGGAATAGTCAATCCTCTAAATCGTGATCAGCATCAGATTATACTTATATTAATTATTGATTGGAGTCAGATTATCATTATAAACAGAGTTCAAAGAATGAAGCCAAATTCTAACAAATGAAGCAAATTCTTCTAGAAGTGCAAAGGAAAGGTAGGACATGAGATCCCTTCAGCCACGCCGCTGGATTCCGTCGTTGGGCCAGTGGGTGGTCCTTACAACATGTGAACCAGTGAGCCGTTATACCTCTAAACAAGCTCAAACCTTTCATTTTTCCATTTAGAATTCTCTTTCTGATGCTTTTTGATCCAAATGTTTGATTCTGGCTCAGAATTTACGTCAATATTTATTCAGAGTTGTTTTACACACATGGGGAAAATCCTTTTCTTCTGTGCTTATTCATTCAGATTATTACAATCACTTCACACTCCTGAGTTGAAGCAGCTGAGACAGAGAAAAAAACAGGAAAGAAAATACGGACCAAAAAATCAAGACTTATTTCATTGAATTTGTAACTTAAAAGAAAGTAAAAATAGTAATATATGAGTGAGAAGATGACAAGCAGGGGAATAAACATTTAGCAGTTTATTATACAGTATATTAATAATATTTTCTTTAGTCAGGTTTTCCTGTAAATTTTTCCATGTTGATAAGATCGTTGTTAATCGTTGTTATTGCACAGAATTGTAATTATTGTAATTGCACAGTTTAAAAATATCACACACAACAGTGTATATTATGATGAGAGGTTATTACACAGTTATAACACAGTATAAAAAAATCAGTAGTAACAGTATGTATTATGGCTACTGGTTCACTGAGAGCAGCTCTGGTTGATAAGGTTGCTAAAAAATGTTTCATTCTTTTTCAGCTCGGATCTGAAACCAGGAACAAGAAGTTGGACTAATCATGAAGCTTGCTCTATTAGCTCTGAAAAAAAACAAAAAGCAAGAAGAGTAAGCACTCCATTTCTGTTTTGCAGTGATGTATTCTGATGTGAAGGTATTTCAATGAGAAGAACTTAAAGTTGCAGAATGCAGGGCAGCTAAATGGCGCTGAGTGACAGCAGAGGCTAGGCTGGGCTAGTTAGCGTGACGTGGCTGATGCAGGTATTAGCATGAAGATCAGTTTAAGGAGGTAAGAGAGCTGGACTGAATCTAAAGAGACTATGCTTTGCGCTATTTATGGATAGAGAGAAAAAGTGAAGGATAAATCCCACAGCACCTCTATCAGCTATCAGCAGGTAGACGAATGGCATTGTGGCAATGCGTTACCCACAATGCCATCTGTTTTATAAATATATATATATATATATATATATATATATATATATATATATATATATATATATATATATATATATATATATATATATTTAATTAAAAAAAAATCTAAGAAAAGAAAGAAGATATAATCATAAATCATTTATAATAAATAAATAAATAAATAAATAAATAAATGAAACAAACACAAAACTTTGAGTATAAGTAGGTAACTAAATTGTACCCCATTATTTGTGTAACAATATACAGACAAACAAACAAACAAACAAACAAACAAACAAATAAATAAATAAATAAATAAATAAATAAATAAATAAATAAATAAATAAATAAATAAATAAATATTTAAATAAATAAATAAAAATTCATGAAATTATTTTATTATTTAATTTTGCTTAATTTAATTTCCAGGGTTGCCAGATCTGTGCAAACAAAAGCAACCCCAGGAACAAGCAGCATTAAAATGGCCAAATAGTTTGTTTGTTTGTTTGTTTGCTTGCTTGTTTGTTTAAATGTAAAAACCTTCTTATTTACCAAGAGTGATGTGGTCTTCTGCAGTTGTAGCTCATGCACCTGAAGCTTTGTTGTGTTGTCTGTTCTGAGATGCTTTTCTGCTCATCATGGGTTGTAAAGTATTACACAGTTCTAAAAAGTGATTATTTTAGTTGATATACACTTCCAGTCAGCTCAAAACAAATCCTCTGGTCTGATCTCTCTCATCAACAAGCACCTGACGATTATCATTGTAATGAGATAATCCTAATAAATGTTATTCTTTTCAGTTATATGTACTTTTAATGTAATGGCTGATCATTAAATGTTCATGAATTATATGATTATATACAGCATATTAATTTCAATGGGTTGATAATATAGCACCATTCCTATTCCCCGAGAATCATGGAACGTAATGCTGTAATTAAGTTCAACATGAAACCATAAAATCCATAAATCTACTCTGATGAGTTTCACCATTTAAATAAAAAGTGATTAATGAGTCACCTTGTGCAGCCTTCATACACACTCCTCTGTCATATAATAAAGTTAGATAAGACTACAGGGACTGAGAGTGTATTAAAATCTTAAATTATGTCTTCGTTTAAGCAGCAAAATTGTTAATGAGACTTGTTTCAGAGTGCGTGGCTGAGACGCTGACTGTAATGAACGGAGATGTATGCTAACGTGTTGCGCCGCATTTAGCTACGACACTTAATAGAAGTCGTCAGTGATAATATCAGCTCCTGCTGTGTACTCCGATCCCATGAATATGAAAATAAATTATTAATAGCCCGATAATGCAAAGAAGGACGTATCATACTTATATCATAAAGTTTGAAATAAATGGATAAGAGGAGCCGAGGATTTGAATATTTCCAGGAAAATTGTGGTTGAAGCTAAAAAAAAAAAAAGAAAAGAAGCCTGCTAGCTCCGTCTCAAAGACCAAACCATGGACTTTCCTCTTTTGATGCCGCTATCAAAGAGCTATCTTTCATCTTTCACTCAGCCTCTCTGTCTTCCATCTTCTAACTTCATATCTAAATTCTAACTAGCCCTCCGCTGTGACAGGGCCGCCTGTGACATTTTGTTCAAGACAAAAGGATACAGGGAATAGGGAAGCTTTTGAAACAGAGGGGAAAAGCCGAGAGATGCCAGTCTGCCTGGATCGAGGTGACCAAGTGCTAATGGGCTTCGAACGAACACCTTGATTTACACCACAAACGTTTGTTTGATGTACAACAGTCACGGCAGCCAAACTCCTCAGCATTCAGAAAAGACGTTTTGAACCTTCTCATTTTGTTGTGTTTTGTTCTCTAAGGCTTGTGTAAAGCCACACACTGGCAGCGGATATCAAAACGGTGAGCCATTACACCTCTGACCATTGAGCTCAAACCTTTCATTTTCCATTCAGAATTCCATTTCGGATGCTTTTTGATCCGAATTTTGGATTTTTGGCTCCGAATTTACGTCAATATTTATGCAGTGGCACACATGGGAAAGTCCTTCTTTGAGGGCTTTTCATTCAGAATTAGTTCACACCTCTGAGTCAAAGCATTCGAGATGGAGGAAAACGGGATAGAAAATACGGACCAAAAAAGTCAAGACATTTCAAAAGCAAGAAAAATATAAAAAATACTAACATATAAGTAAAAAGATGGCAAGCGCTGGAATAAACAATTTACTTTATTATTATTATTATTATTAATTAATTATTATTATTAATTGTTTATATTATATAATATTTATGAAAAAAAAGAAACTATAAATAATATACTATATATATATATATATATATATATATATATATATATATATATATATATATATATATATATATATATATATATATATATATAGTATATTATTTATAGTTTCTTTAATCAGATTTTCCTGTAAGTTCGTCCATGTTGATGAGGCATTAAAGGTTAAAATCTTTTATCCTTTTCCAGCTTGGATCTAAAACCAGGAACAAGGAGTTGAATAATGTGATATATACTACTAGGACTAATCATGAAGCAATATATTGATATATATTGATTTACAAATCAACATGTGGCATGCTACCTACTTATTTGTTATCCAATATTTCTGTACAAATAATACTTTAAAAAAACAAACAAACCTAATATCGCAATGTTCATTCAAAGGACATTAATCACAGCAAATTTGTTTGACTTTAACAGCACAGCTTCCAGTCGCTTTATTTGACAGCTTAAAAAATAACACTTGCATGTTTTTATCTAATTTTGCAGTTCATTTCTTTATTTATTTTAAAATATCATTCAGCAACAGGTAATAACGTGGAAACTGGCTGGCGGTCAAATTCATAACTGAGACAAGATTCTATTTTGTCTCTGCTTTGTTTGAGATAAAGACATTGCTGTATGAGCCGGTGATGTATGCATATGCTGGATGCAGTGTTGCCAGATCTGTATAATCTGTACAAGCAGCTTTAAAAGATGTAGTTTTACAAATGTAATAAATTTAAGGGAACATGTAATCAGCTGTGAGTACTATTTATCCAGCTTTTTTTTAAATTGAACTTACCTACTTCTTTTTGAGTGATTCTCTTTCAAATGAATACATGCACTTACAATGGAAATAGCCTTTTAAACATAGCTTAAATTGCAAGTTTCGTATTGTGTTTATTTATTTATTTATTTATTTATTTATTTACTTACTTACTTACTTACTTACTTACTTACTTACTTACTTATTTATTTATTTATTTATTTTATGTTATGTCATGCATTTTACAATAAGGCTATATTTTGGGGAGAAATTAATAAACTAACAGCAAGCCCAAGGTCAGGATAGCATGTGAGTAAGACTAAATGTAAGTAAATAAATCCAGAGTCTCAAATCTGTGAGTTCTAAAATAAATTTAATCTTGAAAATTAAATGAAATGAAACAGCCTTTATTTGTCACATATACATTACAGCACAGTGAAATTCTTTCTTCGCACATCCCATCCTTGGAGGTTGGGGTCAGAGCGCAGGGTCAGCCATGATACGGCGCCCCTGGAGCAGAGAGGGTTAAGGGCCTTGCTCAAGGGCCCAACAGTGGCGGTGCTGGGGCTTGAACCCCTGATCTTCCGGTCAACGACCGCCTTAACCACTTGAGCCACCACTACCCCTTTAGTATCTTAAAATCACTTTTATTACTTTAAGTCAGTGTAGACATGTATGTATAATCAGTTCTGATGTTATTTATATATATATATATATAAACATCAGAACTGATTGCAAAGATTCTAGTGATCATATAAATAAATAAATAAATAAATAAATAAATAAATAAATAAATAAATAAATAAATAAAATAAACCTTTAAAGACCTATTCAGACTTCCATACCCAGTTGGTTTAAGGAGATAAGTGTCTGTGTTTAAGCTTAAAGACCAACCACGGTGAGCAGTGAATTCTGGAAGCTTTGTATCTTGACACAACTTTGATCCATCCAGCTGGTTCGAATCCTCGCTCGACTTATCAGAGATCGTGAACAGCTTTTTGAACATCAATCATTGCAACTTTCTGCATACACGCTTTGATAATAAGTCCGGATCAAATAAAAAGGCACTGATTCGGTCTGTCTCTTAAACATGTTTGTGAACACTTCAGTAAGTCGCAGAAGCTCGGAGGCGCCAAGCGACAGGCTCGGAGGAATGAAAGGTGACAGCAGCTGCCTTGATTACATCATTTCCTGCCTTTAATCACACTCTGAATTAGAAGTGTCAAACCAGATCCGTGTCAGCCCGAGCGACTTCTGATTCTCTCCGATTGCTCAATCAGGCCGAGGATTCGCGTCTCCTAATGCTCTACTGGGGGATTGATTTCGCTTCTGTTAAAGCCACTTAGGCTAGCTCATGTCTCCAGAACCGACAAACAGGTGGTCTAAAGAGAAAGAGAGAGAGAGAGAGAGAGAGAGAGAGAGAGAGAGAAAAGGAGAGAAAGAGTCACTTGTTTTTTCTGTTAGCATTCGTAAAATTGCATCCAGATGCCAATTTGAAGCATATTAAAAGTTAAACAAACAAGGTGTTGATTAATTTTCTAGCCCCTGGCAGTGACAGAGATATCGGTGCAGCTGACAATCAGAAAAGTTTGAATATATTATTATGATATTGACATAAATTTGACATAAATGTGTGCGTCATTGAAATGGAGTCTGGTCAGTTTTCTTTGAGGAGACATTTATGGAAGGAATCTCCAGTTGCTGCTCTTTAACACAGTCAGAGATAAAGCTTTCAGTTTTCCAGCACAGTAAAGTCTTCAGGAGTTTACGCTCCGCAGCGCTTTTTTTAACCTCAAGATAAAGACAAAAGAGAGACTGAAGATGAAGCACACTTTGCATATTGCCTCTTTAATGGAGCATATACTGGATTTTTCCACTTGTACATTAGTTTTCTGTCTAAATGTAACTTTTACTAGGGAGGCAGCCATGTTTCAGTCTCACTGGAGTGAATTTATTGAAGATTCAGTTTAAGGCATCCGTCTCTGCAGGCTCAAAAGAATTTTTTCTTACGGAAAGTTTCAAATAAATGCCGTGTAACAGGCTGATTATCTTTTTTAAGCTTTCCAGTGGAACTCTGGCATTGGTGCTTTTTCACTTTTGGCCTTGGAGACTCAAACTTACCGTTTTCTTTTAGAATCAAATAGAATTTCTAATAATCTTTTAAAAAATCTAAGTACAGGAAATGATTGTTTTCTGAATTTTATTCTGTTCTGATGAATCATTTTAGCTCTTACCTGCACTTAGCTTCTTTTTAGTGTTTGATGATAAGCTTCTATAACTATCTTGTCATATTGTGTTTAACTTCTCATTAAACGTTGAATAGAAACATTATAAATATAAAGCTTGGAAGGAAAGTGGAAGTAGCAGAGATCATTAGAGCTTCTAGGGAGTGTTATACAATCTTAACCTTTTTAAAAATTTTCAGTGGCATTTCTCCGCTCCTCCTGCTACTGCAGCCCCGGTGCTGAACGGACAGCGCCATTTCAGCACCCCCAGTGTTGTGGATAGCCAGGAAGCACATGGCTGCAAGGCGGGGCGGCAAAAGCACGCCACAATCCAGGCAGCCAATCAGAGCAGTGCTGTAAGCTCTTCACCTTCTGTGAGAATAGCAGAGAGAGCACCATGGGGTGCAATGCCTCCTCAAGAGTAAAGTCGAATGTAGCACTACAACTACTGTGCTTTTCTCCCTCTTATTTGGAAGACATCCCGTGGACTCCAAAGACGATGCTACCTGAGCTCAATGCACCTAGCCAGGCTCCTGGGCCTCACCGCATGGCTGTGCCTCAGAAGCCCGGAACTGCTCCAACCAGCTGACGCTCCAGAAAAATGTTTCCCACTCCCTTTTTTTTTTAATTTTCACTACACTTAAAGATTATTCCACTGGCTTATAGTAAATAAAACAATACTCCTGCTCACAGAATGTGGTCTCTGGTGTCTGTGTTCAGCCCCTCACAGCCTGAGTAACTACAATTATTACTATATACCTCTGAATACCCAGACACTCCCACATCCACAGTCACCCAGCTCTGCTTAAGTGTCTCTGTTCAAACACCTATCAATTCTTCATCACTGTTAATCTTACACATCCATGCTACACTCTACTTCTAACATGATTTTTCCTACCAATTCTCACCCAGACTTTTTTGACATAAAAAACACAATTTTTACTATTTTCTATGTGCAAATTCAAAACTACTACAACATCAAGATGGAAAACCCCATTATAAACATTTTCCACAAAATCACTACCTTTCTTTCCACTTCTTTTCATTCCCAAACAGCTGCAGTGTAATTTGTCAGACAGTATTCATTAACTGCAAGTGCCTTATACTTTATTCCAAGGGAAATGAAGAAAACATCGGTTTGTGGTGTTTTGGGGCACTCTACATATTCCATATTCCACAAGGTTATAAAACACACACGGTTTCCATCTATTTCTGTCTCTTGACTAATGATCCGGGCCGCTTCAGACCTCTTTGATCTATGGCTCCTACCTGAAGATATATTTCAAGATGAGCTGCTTTATTCCTTTGTGTATTCACTCTATGCTTTCATTTGCTGGAGCAAACTGATGACTTTGTACTTAAAATTGCTGTTTTTTTTCTTCTTCAGCCTGGGTCAGAGAAAACCATTGATTTCATAAAGTTAAGTGCATTTGCAATATGGCAAAACAAAACAATAGACACAATCAGAATATTCTTGATTTCTTATTTATTATGCAGAACTGGACTGACTGTCAGGACAGAAAGCCCTCATCAGAGGCAAAGAGCATGAGGAAAGAGAATCTGTGAGAGGTTTTAGAGAGGATCTGAGCCAGAAGCAGGGATGAGCAGCACATCTCTGGAGGCCAGTATTGAAATGGCGTGAAAAACCTGGAATAATGGAGCGAGAGCTCCTGATTCAGCAGAACCTAGATGCTGCATCCATACCGTAGCTACCCTCAGAGCTCTGAGTGTGTACCAAGTGCCTGGTGTATGGGAGGGAAATGACCTGCCTACACACTCCATACACACTTCATACACACTCCATACACACTTCATACACACTCCTTATACACTTCACACACACTTCACATGCACTTCTGCCTCCATCTGACCATGCGATTTACTCAGCAATCTAATGCATTGAGAGGATTTTTCATTTTACTATATAATTTTTTTTACTTTTAATAATAATAGTAATAATAATAATAATAATAATAATAATAGGAAGAAGAAGAAGAAGAAATAATGCAATAAATTCATCCACAAGCCTAAGCGTAATCTTACATTATTTTCATCATTGTTAATCATAAAATATAATTATTACACTATTACTCCATGTTTATTACACATTTATTACATGGCTCAAATTTTAAATGGACTTATTACATAGAAATTCATTAATATAAATAAGCCCATAAATTCAATAAGAATACTGCTATATTATTATTATTATTATTATTATTATTATTATTATTATTATTATTATTATTATTATTATTATTATTATTAATTCATGCACAACTCTAGGAATAATCTTATATTATATCCATTATTCCTACGATCACTATTATAGTTATTACATTGTTATAACATGTTGATTTAAATGTTTATTACATATGTAATAAATTCATTACAACAAAAAGTACAACGTTATTCTTTTTTTTAATTTTTTTGGCAAAGTAAGTTGGCAAGTTGTTGTAAAACAAAAGGAACAAACCACTCTAGGACACAATGTTGTTGAAACTTCAGGGTACTAACAGTAACTCTACTTCATCACACCACTATTTTGTCAGATTTTATACCTTAAATAAATATTCCAGTCCGGTGCATGACCAGTGTTCGTGTCAGAAAGTCGAGAGCTTCTTTGTAGCCTGAACACTTTGTGTTCTGTCCTTATTTTAGTCGAAACTCAATTCAAAATTCATGCTCTTGTGAAAGATGGAGCTCCAACCCAGCTTGGTGTTCGTGGTACAGGTTTTCATTCCACAGGCCTCAGGCTTTCCTTTACAAAAAGTTAAAAATATTTCCACACCATCCAGAGCTGAGAGTAAAAATAGAGCACCTGCACTTCCTGCCACTACACGGAGCATCCAAGAGTGAATATCTCTTATCTCTCAGAGACTCTGATGGCACTACAGCATGTAGTGGAGGACATTGTTCCAGACGAACCACACTGGGACATATTGTCAAGCTTTAGTGCTCCAAAAAAAAAAAAAGTCAACATTATACACATAGGAATGTAGCCATAGGATGAATAAAGTGTTTTCTGCTCTTTTACCATAGCAATTTATTATTGAATGACACATCATGTAAAAAAAAAACAAACAAGAAACTGTTGTTGTTAATGACACAAATGTGCACATATGCCATACAAGTCCCTTAGAACAGATATCAGATCTTATCAGATCTCCTTTAATAGAAAATTAATCAACACATTCTAACCAATCGGAGTTGAGAATTCCTCCTACTGGTTCCCCCAGTGGAATCCGTAATCTTCCAGGGCTGGTTTATTACAGCTTAAGTATCATATTGTTGTTGAGCTCTCAGAGGCCTGAGGGATTGAGTTAGGATCAGGATAATCTTCAGGAGCAGGCTTACCCAGAAGCCATATCTTTTTCACAATAACAAACAAAAATTGAAGCTGATTCCGAGCACAAACAAATACAACAAATCTGATTCCATAAGGAAAATTAGATATAGTCTAGACACATTTTCTTCATTTATCCATCCTGCTTTCGGACTGCCTTCTGTGTACTGCCAACTCTGTGTACATTTTATTAGGGAGGTACAAAATCTGTATTATAACTCAGCTCAAAACAAAGAAGTACACAGAACATGAGGCTAGGTGTTAAGCCTGAAAAAACATCATAACTATTTGACATGTGTTATGTTCCTAGGAAAAGTGCAGGAACAATAACTTTTTATGTAGTAGGTTGTTGAATGATGGTGACAGAACAGGATGTAGAATATGTTATTGCTTTAATGAATTTTAATAATTACAAGAAATTACTGACAAAATATGAAAACTTAGGACAGGAAGTGACAGTGGAGCTAGACTCACAGAGATAGGAGAATATGGACATGCCAAGGAAATAATAAAAAAGAACAGACTAGGCTCTTTTTTAATGAACTAACCTAACTTACAAAAATACAAGCAAAACAAGCTGACTAGCTTCAGCTAAACTAACCAAAATTACAATGGGTGGCACCTGCCCTTTTGGATAGGGTATCTAAACAATCAGTAGCTGGACTACTGACCAGAAGGTTGTGAGTTTCAATCCCAGGTCCATCAAGCTGCCACCACTGGGCCCCTGAGCAAGGCCCTTAATGCTCCAATGCTTAAAATGAAATAAATTGAAAGCTGTAAAGAAAAAATAACTCCTGCATGGGCAAACAAGGCTGTCTTCTTCCCTCCAGGACTTCTAGGTGTTGCCTATAAACAGTAGGCTCCACCCCTTCTAGTTGGATTCTTGTTCCTGACTAGTCCATTGGTCCACCTGTAGCACAGCATAGGGAGACAGAGCCAACACATTAAAAAGAACAGATGTAAAACAACACTATACGAGACATTTACACAACAAGGTGAAGGTAATGACATAGTAACACAGAACAGGTGAACACAGTCAGGTAACAAGCTGAAAGCACATGCTGTGTGTACTGTGTAATGTACTGTGTATACCTAGCTGAAGTGTTCAAAGGCAAAAATAGCACAGACACTATTTTAAACTGAGAACTGGTTTAAATCTTCCTAATCTAGTCCTCTCGACTTTATCTTCCAGCACCTTTAGCTCCTTCAGGCCATCAGCTGGCAGTGATTTATTACATGTGACGTCTTCCTGCTCTCCAGCTTCGAGCTTTTGAATAATGGCTCTGATCTTTAAGGTTGTTCTCGACCACCAACAGGTTTAAAGTTTCTTTCGTTCAAAATAAATCATTTAAGATTTGAAACAATAGTTGACCTGCTGTAGGTCATAACTCTGTACCTGAAACTCTGTATGTCACAACTGTACACATCTGTACATTTAGTGATATGTACTTGCTCGATCTATTTGTCTGTATGTTGAAGTCAAATACAAGTACACTCAGAGCTACAGCGCTACAGTGCTACATTCCATGTTGTCTTCTTGTTTACATCTTTGGTAATAATTCAATTCAATTCATTTTATTTAGATATCATTTTTAACAATGGTCATTGTCTCAAAGCAGCTTTATAGAAGTATAGAAACAAAGAATAAAAATGATAAAGTTAAAAATTAAATTAATATTATTACTAATAAGCAAGACTGAGGTGACGGTGGCAAGAGATGATATAACCAAGGGCAGTGGTGGCTCAAGTGGTTAAAGCTCTGGGTTGTTGAGCGGAGGATTGGGGTTCAAGCCCCAGCACCACCAAGCTCCACTGTTGGGCAATTGAGCAAGGCCCTCAACCATAGGCCCTGTATCATAGCTGCCCCTGTGCTCTGACCCCAACTTCTTCAGCTGGGATATGTGAAGAAAGAATTCCACTGTGCTGTAATGTCTGTTTGGCTTTATGCCCTCAGTTCAGTATAAGGAAGAAACCTTGAGAGGAACCAGGCTCAGAAAGGAACATCATTCTCATTTGGGTGACACTAGACAGTAAATAATCTTCTACAACTGTTCAAGTGGAATTGTGCAACCAAGAGCTCCTGATGAACCAACAGGTCAGCATAATTTCTGAGGTCATTACAGACTTAACACTAATTCCTTCCTTCTAAAGTCTTCAGCTGACAAAGCTGACTGCTGCAACAGCAGTTGAAAGTTTTGATTCATGTCTTATCTCAGCAGATATCTTTCTGGTGATTTTACATAAATGCTAATAAAGCACTAATAATCGGAGTGTGCTTTGATTACTCTCACAGCTTTACAGTTTAATCCAGAGGTCTCCAACCTTTACTCCTCTAAGAGCTACTAAATTAAGGTGGCCAGGAGCTACTTGTGTTATTACTGGTAACGTTTATTTACATATATAATTTATTGTTATAAACCAAACCAGCTGAAAAAGCTATTTTTGTTTCAGATAATTGTCAGATTTCCTTCATTCACATGGATTCTGTTATTTTTCAGTAAATTGTTACTGTCCAGTCCCCGGGCACATCCCCTGATGGCCTCAGCAAGACTGAAAAAGATTCCTTTCATAAAAAAGGGAACACTATTGATATTGAAAGTGATTTTGAAAGCAGAGACCTGAAAATGTATTATATACTTTAAATGATTAATATACACTTTAAATGATTAAATAATCGCATTCTTATGCATTCAGATGCATTTGCAGTGAGAAATATTTAAACAGTACTTTACTCTGAAACACCTTCTGCACTAATAATAAATATCTGCAGCAGGATAGATTCATTCACCGATTTTACTTTGGCAGCATCGTAACTTTATTCCTAATGATGTCGAATCCCCAGCACCTTCTAAGATAAATGCATCTGCTGTGTGTTGCCTTTATCCTTTATCCAAACTACTTCAATTTGTGCTTTAAGTTAATATAATGCTTCCATGAACTGTCTTGGTGCTAGCTGTGTGTGAAATCGATTGATGACTGGTTGGATTAAACTGCGTGTGCATACATTGAGGAGTATGATTTGTCTGGGAAGTCAGATTCCAGTACACTGAAAAGGGGCAGGGTTTATTGAGTTGATTTGATTTTATCATTCATTCATTCGTTCATTGTCTATACCCACTTCTTCCTAGGACTCCTAGGGTCATGGGGTTCTGCTTTGATTTTATCAATTTGTACATATTCTATGAATCTTTAGGCAAGCTACTCGTAACTGGGTCATGAGCTACTGATAGCTTGTGAGCGATGTGTTGGAGACCTCCAGTTTAAACCCTCATATTTCTGTATTCAGTATGAAATATTATTCAGTGTTTACCTGCTTTAATTTAAACAAATTAAAGGATCTGCTGCTAACGTTTTGATGCCACAGAACACCTTCAGAGATCATGTGGAGTCATGTGGAGAATGTACACAATACAATATCCCAAGCTCCGAACTGCCAGAGAGAAAAGTTTGAACTCGAACGGCTCACTGGTTCACATGTGAAAGCTAAATATTTCCAACTGTATGAATGTTTGGAATATTTTGCTCCTAATACACACCATGTTAGCAGCAACCTCAAACTTCTCAAAGAAATAACACAAATACACAAACCTGACCAACAAATTAGCAAACTCATCCCAAATATTTCAATGAATGTGTTACAGAGTCGGATTTTCCTTTAATTCGCTATTCCACAGTTCTATTTATCACACAACATGTCGAGTGTTGCCAGATTGGGCGGGTTCTCACCCAGTTGGGCTCCTTTTGGTCATGCCTAACTGGGAAAAAGTGCATTGGGCAGGTTGATAAAATTTGGGCTGGTTTTTGGTGCAACTGGTGGGTTTTTATATTTTGACTATGAATATAATATTTTATTCATTTTCCATTCAAACGAACTTTACAATAAAGTATAATATGTAATGTTGACATTTTAATTATATGGTTCAGTTTAGCCAATAAGTTTCAGGAGAGTCCTGTCCAATCAGACTTCAGTCTTGATTGGCAGGTTGTTTGTTATTGTATTACTTATCACAGTGTGAATTTTGGGCTGGTATTTTTTTTTTAAATGGGTGGGTATTAAGCTGTAGGTTTTAAGGCTGGAAATCTTGAATCCAAACTGGAAACACTGCCCTCACCAGCATTTGTGTTGTGTAGTGGCAAGGCTACTGATTATATGTCCGTAAACCTAAAAGTAGAGACCGGAAGTGAAGAACTCTGGTGAGCGTTCTCTCTGGTGGTTCAGAGCTTGGGCTATTGTAACAAAGGAGGTGTTGTTGTTTTTTTTATCTCTATTTATTTTGTGTTATTTCTTAAAAAGTTGTTAAAAATTTGCATGATCAAAGCGATCAAAGCAATACTAATTCATAGTTTGCTATCATTTCATTAATATAATATTATTTGTTGGCTTGAAAATTGCTTCTATTTTTCATTATATTTCTTTTCACAGCAAGAAATGAAAAGTGATCTACTTCTTCGACCATCATCTATTTTTTTATTTTAAAGGCTTAAAGATGAGTTCTTGTGCTGAAAGATGTTGGCTTAGACATTAGTAAAAAATTGCGTCTCAGACTCTTTTACTCAGCAAAAATCTGGCAACCTCGGGGCCAATCATGTAGGTGAGTTCATCTATATCTAGAGACTAGAACATGAACCTAAGCAGGTGAAGCACAAAATACGAGAAACTTTTCCAGTGTAAATTTGTGTGATTTTTCTTTTTATGGACTTTCTCTTTTATTTTATTCAGAAAGATGTCCTGTCCTGTCCGCCATAAGACCTAAAAAATGAATCCACTGCATTTTTCCTCCCAATTATTAAAAAAATCCCCTTTTGCAGTTGTGCATGAGGTCAGATAATATTAATATATAAAGTTAGAAGGTTAAGATGTGTGTTACAACAATAGATTGATTCAGAGACTTAGTGTGTATCATCATTTGCATAAAAAAACATTCCCAGTAGTTTATTTTTCCCCTCTACAGAACTTCCATGCTTTTCTGTTGAGCTAAACCCTCCCCGATCGCTCTTGCAGTCAAGACGAACTCCGAAACGTGCCATAAGAACAATTTCTGACAGCAGCTGAATATGGATGGGAATACGTTTCCTGAGCCACACTGCACTTCTCTGCACTTCTCTGCCCAACTCGCTCCTCTCCTCCTCTCTGGATTAAGCCAGAGTGTGTGATGGTGTAAGAAAGCCTGGGAGGTGGAGTGATATCCCAATTTACATTCATTCATTCCTTTCTCACAGACGGTGTAAAATATTCACCAAGAATATAGGAGCTGTGAGGATTTGCAGCAGATGGTGGGTCTTCGCCAGGGTGAAAATGAAACGACATGACTACATTGAACAAGTAGGTCTTTAAACTGACGAGTTCAATCTTTCACATTAGAAGAAATCATCATAATAATAATAAATAAAAAAAAACTTCTAATAGACACACTTATGTGAACAGGATGATTGCAGCTTGCAGAAGACCTAATCAGTTGTGTTTGTATTACTAATCAGATTAATTGCTCTTCACTTACTTCTCTTTTCTACCCATCATATGGCATCTAGACATTGTGCAAGCCCCAGTTGTGTTCAAAGATTTCGAACCTTCAGTGAGAAGAGGCCATCATTGCGAGTATCAAGAGGCATCTAGAGATTGTATATGCTCCTGTTGAGTTCCTCTTCATGAAGATTTCGGACCTTCAGTAAAAAGAAGAAGCCAAACTTACAAGTATCCAGAGGCATCTAGAGATTGTATCAGCTCCTGTTGAGTTCCTCTTCATGAAGATTTCGGACCTTCAGTGAGAAGAGGTCATCACTGAGAGTATCCCAAGGCATCTAGAGATTGTATCAGCTCATGTTGAGTTGAGTTCTCAGTGAGAAGAAGCCGTCATTGCGAGTATCGAGAGACATCTTGAGATTGTATCAGCTCCTGTTGAGGTCCTCTTCTTGAAGATTTCAGACCTTCAGTGAGAAGAGGCCGTCCTTACAAGTATCCAGAGGCATCTAGAGATTGTACCAGCTCCAGCTGGATTCTGCTACATGTAGATTTCAGACATTTCCATCCCCATGAGGACTTTGAGGACAACACTGTGCTGATCAATACATAAAATATCACTCTACATATGCTGTATCTTTATCATTGAGCATCTGAAGGCTTCAGCATGGAGGAGTCAGTGTTGAATCTATAATGAACTCAGATGTCGAGCTAATTTATGACTTGGTTCCTGGTTACACGACTCCAACTGACTGTAGAAAGAACATTATTTATAATCACACTCTCCAATGATCACCCAGATGAGGATGAGGTTTCCTTTTGAGTCTGGTTCCTCTCAAGGTTTCTTCCACTTACCATCTCAAGGAATTTTTTCTTGCCACAGTCATCAAACCTTATCTGCTATGTGCCACCCCTGACTTCCTGGAGGTTTTTATTCCCTTCCTAGGGCAAACATTAATGGGTCTAAGCTGAAGAGATGAAGCCACGTTTAATCAGGAAACAAGGTTACCAAGGACACTTTCTTCTTTCTTTCTTTCTTTCTTTCTTTCTTTCTTTCTTTCTTTCTTTCTTTCTTTCTTTCTTTCTTTCTTTCTTTCTTTCTTTCTTTCTTTCTTTCTTTCTTCTTCTTCTTCTTCTTCCTCCATTTATTTCTTTATTTCTTTCTTTATTTTTTCCACAGTCACCTCAGGCTTGCTCATTAGCAATAAATAAAAACATTTATAAATCTAAATATTTGTCTAATATTAAACTTGACTTTTTTGTACTATATTTCCTATGTTCTGTAAAGCTGCTTTGAGACAATGTCCATTGTTAAAAGCGCTATACAAATTAAACTGAATTGAATTAGGAGCTTAGCGGCTAAGGGTTGATGTTTGAACAGTTGTTAATTCATTGATCCGAATGAAAAAGCAATGTTGAGCAAAGCACATAACCCATAAGTGCTCAGCTCTGTGCTTGGAATGGTTAATCCCTCTGACTTCAGAGACTACAGAGAGGAAATATTCTGTAAGGGAATAATCCCCACCCCTTCAGCTCCCTGCTGGACGTACACACTGCCCACGGCGTCTGCATCTGTAGAGGCGTGGCTGTGTACCCAGCTCTATGGGTGGTTGATTAGCAGACTTGCTCTGTTAATCCTTTATTATGCAGATCAAGACTGTTTTTCTTTTTTTTCACCAAGTTTCCAAAACACACTTTAGATACACAGCAGGTGGGAATTCGGCCTTTAGACTACATGCTAAAAATAAAAATGTATGAACACATGGCTACCAAGGATACACTTTCTTTCTTTCAGAGTGTATGTTTATAAAGTTTTAAAGTATCACAGTAACAAAGGCATAATTCCCTATGGACCTCTGTGATCAGATTTCTCTCTGTCTCTCTCTTGAGGCTAATAATTTGTGCTCATTCATCCACAAGAGCATGAGCATGTTAAGCAAGAACATAAATCACCCTCCTTCAGACTATATACCTGTCTATGAACATTTTAATATTCTATTTTACTATCGTGACTTTGGAAAAACACTTTCTGTTCTTGTGTCCATCTCCTGTCTAGATTTCTTAGAAAGTGACCTGTTAAATGAATTGCTCTTTAGTAAAAGGCCAGGAACACGTTGCTTCATGTTTATTTGCACATCAAGTTTATCTGCAACACAATGCAACTTAAATGTGCATACAACATCAAGCTGCATTAATAGATTTACTTTTTCTTGCCAGCTGCACCACTTGGAGGACTGGAGGACCACTTCTTAATGATCTTAATGATGGCTTCATTGATTGGTCAATGCCAAGAAAAGGGACCAATAAGAAAGTGCGTTGGTATTGGAATTATTATTAGTGTTATTGTTATTATGATAATAACAATTATTATTTCATTTGGCTTGTGTGGAAAAAAGACGAGAGTGAACTAGCCAATTAGCTAGTCGCTATATGTGTGGAAGGAACATTAACACTAAAGCTTTCTGGCAAAACTTTCAAGCTTATCCACTATTCAGAGAATTATATCAGTGTACAGATTGATATCTGAGTATAAGTATGACTGAGGAAAATATATACAGGAGAAATATTCTTATGCACAACACCCATAATGCACCGTTCAACAAGGCTTGTAACGTTATAGTAGAAGTGTTAGAATCCTGTCCTGTCCCAAATTGCACCCTCTTCACTAAATAGTGCACTAGTATCTTTTGGAGATACTCTCAGTCAGGACTAACAGCATGCTGGGAAATAGCCAGGGTGCCTTCAAAAACTGTTCCTGATGCCTCCTTGATTCACATATGCTCAGCTCGTGAGTTTTTAATATATTTATGTTTATACCCTTCTTCATGGCCTGTGTTTATTTCCTGCATGCTAAAGGAGCTTCCTCTCTTTGCTCAGGTGCTGCAGGTAGCTTCAGAGTCAAAGCTGGACGAGAGCATCATGGACGAAGTGCCCAGACTCGAAGGTACTCTTTAACTCAATTATCTAATGCTTGTTATGGCCCAGTGCTGAATTCTGGATTCTGATTGGTCAGAAGGTTGTGCAGCTTCATGTTATGGAGTTATGTTAAAGCACTCATTATCGTTTCCATAGTAACAGCTCCTTCAGATGGATGTGTACTGATTACAGAAACGCGTGTAAACATCCATATGGTGAAGTTCTGTATTGTGAGGAGATTATTTAACATGGAATGAGTCTCCAGTGTCAGATTCATTGTCTTTCTTTCTTTCTTTCTTTCTTTCTTTCTTTCTTTCTGTTGACTCTTTAATGTTTTCATTCTTTTAAACAAAAAAAGTCTTATATATATTTTAATCAGAACTCATGGCTATGAAGGGGATAAATTAGCATAATTTAAAAGTTCTTCCATTCTTTTTTCCTGGGGATCTCCTTAATGAGTCTAGTCATCTTAATGACGAGAATAAGGCTACCCTTATTCAGAAAAACACAACTAGAAACATAAGGAATTCCTTCACTCTCCAGGAACAAAACAATAAATCTAAAAACTGAAAGACTTTTTTTTCTCTTAAGGGGAAGCCTGAACATTTCAAGGTTGATGACAAGAAGCTAAGTTTCAGTCAGCACACCTGGCTAGAAAGGATGACTTTTAGAAAAAAAACAAACCTCAACCCTAAGGATTTCTTTCTTTTATTCCTTTCTTTTTTTTTCTTTTCTTCAGTTGAGGTGAAAAAAATCTAGAACCCTCAGGAGTTGTTTTCTCAGGTGGAAGAAGTTACACTGAAGACCCTTAAAAGGTCTTGCTTTTTTAACCTGAAGAAAGCCATAATATTTCTCATAAGGACCCTAGATAAACCCTTCCAGAAGTTTAATAAAACAAGTGTCCACAGAACATTTGAGGATCTATCTATCTATCTATCTATCTATCTATCTATCTATCTATCTATCTATCTATCTATCTATCTGTCTATCTGTCTATCTATCTATCTATCTATCTATCTATCTATCTATCTATCTGTCTATCTGTCTATCTATCTATCTATCTATCTATCTATCTATCTATCTATCTATCTTTAATTTGATTGGAAGGATTAGATTAGAAAGATAGATGGATATGAAATCATGCACTACTCTCACACATGGATGCAAGTGCAGTATTAAGTGTGACTGCACCATGTTCTGTTTGACAACTGAACAATAAACGCAGTGTATCGTGTCATCGAGTGTCATTCATGCTAAAGAGAAGGAACCTAAAAGCAAAGCAGATAAATTGAATAATCTCTATAGAACCACTGGACGTTTATTGATTCGTAACTCCAATAACTGAAGCCGAGGTAATTCATTTAGACCTGAAACCTTCATGTTTCACACAGCCTTGTTGTCTTCCACATGGTCAATACCGGAACTCTCTGACCTGATAATCACTCACTCAAGACCGCTTCAGAAGAGTGAGAAAAATACAGTGGAACCTCCCTTGGCAAACAAATTTAATTTGTTCTTGAGGTGAGTTCTTGAGGTGAAAATCTGTATTGCGAAGCAAATTTTCCCATAAGAAATAATGTAAATACAGATAATCCGTTCCAGCCATTCAAAAATATGACCAATATGAAGCATAGGTAAACTGTATGGCTGCTTACAATGAATTGACCCAAGCCAAGCATTCCATGTCAAGGTTCCTCACAGGAAGTCGTGCCACCAAGCTTGGGCTAAAAATAGAACAGACCACCCACGCCACCAATCTGTCAACAAAAAAACACCCAAAAAATCACCTAGCTTTGGTTGGCTTTTCACTGACACTAAAAAGTTTTTACTGGCTCCCGGACATTGGTGAAACTTTGCCTGTGTTCAGTTCGGTTTGTTCGCATGCCGAAAAGGCTTTGTATGCCGATGCAAATTTCTTGCAAAATTTCAATTCTTAATGGGAAAATTAAGGAAGGAAGGAAGGAAGGAAGGAAGGAAGGAAGGAAGGAAAATAGGATGGATGGATGGATGGATGGGTGGATGGCTGGATGAATGGATGGAATGAAGGAGGGAAGGAAGGAAGGAAGGAAGGAAGGAAGGAAGGAAGGAAGGAAGGAAGGAAGGAAAGAAGGAAGGAAGGATGGATGGTTGGTGGGATGAAATGCATCTATCTATCTATCTATCTATCTATCTATCTATCTATCTATCTATCTATCTATCTATCTATCTATCTATCTATCTATCTATCTATCTATCTATCTATCTATCTATCTATCTATCTAAATGATTTGCATGCTGATTCAAATTTCTTGCAAATTTTCATTTCTTAAGGTGGAAGTTCATAAGGGAGGGCATTCGTAAGCCGAGGTTCCACTGTACATGAGAGTCTCTGCTCAAATGAGCACTTGTGGAATATAACGTTTTAAAAGCTAAGCACTCCAAGGCCTGAGTGTGTAGTGGCCTGTGTTTAGTGGGATATTGATGTGGTACGTGTCACTGCTGTCCTCCTGCCTGCTGGGTGAAAGGTAATTAATGATGGCACCAGGGCAGAAGGCGTGAAGGCCAGAGAAATGATTAAAAGTTAGGAACTGAGTGAGCGATGTGGAGTGATCGAATGGGCTTACACGGTCATTGGGCCGAAGATATCGATATATTTTATTCTCCTACGTGAGTTGCTTAGCTGAAAGACCAGACATGCTTAAAGGGTCTAAGTGGAAGCATTACAGACTGAAGCATGACACTAATCCCTGAACATTCCCAGGATCATCATTTATTCACACCTTTAAATATTTAATCCATCCTGCATATCCATTCTTTCATCCATATAGCTGCCTCAAGATCTATCTATCTATCTATCTATCTATCTATCTATCTATCTATCTATCTATCTATCTATCTATCTATCTATCTATCTATAATTTGATTGAAGCAGTTTGTTAGATGGAAGGAAGGAAGGACGGAAGGAAGGAAGGAAAAATATCTATCTGCAAATAAATGTCTATAACTTTATACACCAATCCATTAGTCCAAGTTTGGATAGAGATGGATGGATGGATGAATGGATGAATGGATGGAGGGATGGGTGGATAGACTGATGGATAAAAGAAAGCTGCATAGTTGGATGGCAGGATCTATCCATCTACACATCTATTTATGGAAAATTTAATTAAAAACAGCTGGGGAGATAAATACGTTTTTGATGGATGGGTGGGTGTATGGATGGATGGATGGATGGATGGATGGGTGGGTGGTTGGTTTGATAGATGGATGAACAGGTGGACGGGTGAACGGGTGGACGGGTGGGTGGGTGGACGGATGGACGGGTGGGTGGACGGACATGTAGACGAATATGTAAGCTATTAAACTTTACTTTTCTTGGTAGAACGCACATCATAATGTAGAATTAAATATACAGCAGTTGCTCTAAAGATCCAATTATTTTTTCTCTATAAAAAGTTTCAAATGTTCACTTTGATGAACAAAAGTAAAAAAGTTGAAAACCTTTGATGATCCAAATGTCATGAGAAAAATAGTTATATATTTTTTTCTCTATGTAGCTAATTAAAAGAATTAAAAAAAGCATTCTATTTCATATTCAGTCCATTTTTATTTAGACGTGAAAAAACAATTTGCCAGAAAATCATGAAAACACACCATAGATTATTTTTCACAGATCTAAAATCTCCTTGGAGTAACACACTCCTCAGAATTTATTCATTAATCGTACACATGTATATGATGGATTCTACAAACACTCTCTATTTAAGAGTGTGTAAATTCTTTCGCTCTGCAGATTTGCCTTGATTTAAAGGCTCTGTCGGACGCCTGTAATGCGCCGATTAGTCGGGACGCGAATAGACGAGTGCAACCAGAGTGTTTGGATCAATCCCGCCGTAATTCTGATGCTCAGCCGTGCAAAACTCATTCAGCAGTCAGCGACGCCAATTATCTCACCATTCACACCTTCCCTGAGCGTGGGCTTATTTCAGGAGGAGATCCGAGCCACAACCCCATTCCGAAAAACGTTCTTGGTGATGTAGTAGAAGGTTGAGTGGGTAGCAGATGGTGGAAGATTCTGAGGGTTTGCTTTTCCTGAGTCGGGTCTTTCCACCTCATGGAGCGTCCTAATTATCAAAGTAAATGAGGAGAAATGGATGAAATTTTTTTCATTAAGCTCAGCAGCTAAAAAAATTCTGTCGGGCTGTCTACAGATTTCACAACATGCTATAAATATTAGTGCTAGCGGTAATAGGGATTTTTTTCTTTTTTTTTGTTTTTAATTTTATTTATAATACTGAACTTCTTGTAAGGTGAGCTTTAATAAACTTTGTCTGGTTCTGAGACGTCTGGTTCTGAGAGTTGCCAGACTGGCAGCCATGACAGTTTGAGATCTTAGGTCTTCTAAGGATTTCTAAGCACTTTTGTCTGTGTGACAGAATGAAGTAATGTCAATCAGAAATCTTCAGATTTTGCTTGAGGCTGGAAGTCTGCAGAGCTTAATCTTAAATCCTGCATTAGTTTAGACGTCTTTGTGTCATATCTCATCAGTACTCTAGTGTTTTCATTTTCTTATTTTTTTTTCCCCTGAACATAAACACACTCAAGTCTCAGTAAATCAGTGAACAGTTCAAAACTTCAGCAAAGTAAACCAAAGGCTCTAAAACTATACTGAAAACATTTCCTGCTTACACTTTCTGAGCATATAGTACACAGTTATAGATTTATAACATTGTCTAGTGTCACCTAAATGAGGATGAGGTTCCCTTCTGAGCCTGGTTCTTCTCAAGGATTCTTCCTTATATCATCTCACGGAGGTTTTCCTCACCTCCTCTCATTAGGGATAAATGTTAGGGATAAATAGTAGCTTAACTTTAAAAATTTTTCTATGTTTCTATATTTCTATAAATCTGCTTTGAGACAATGTCCGTAGTTTAAAATGCTATACAAATAAATTGAATTGAATTGAATTGAACTGAATATACATGGTTATTTGGATGATTTATAATCACACTCTTCGGTGTCACCCAGATGATGGTTCCCTTTTGAGTCTTTCGAGGTTTCCCTCAGTAACATTAGAGACTCCTACTGTAAGTCACAAGCTTATAGATATTGTATTTTAAAAATAATTTTACATTAAGAGTGCAAAAAGTTCTAAAGTCGTTTATCTTCTTTCTCACAAAAACCTGGCACCAGGGGTGTGAAGATTTTTTATTTTTTTTAAATCCTGTGTACATAAATAATTAAAATGAAGGCATTAATGTAATTAGTCACTGTGTGAAAACAAAGGCTTATAGAGTTAGACTGCGGTTTCTTTTAATCTTTGCCTACCAGAGAACTCAGAAACTCATTTGGAAATGTCAAGAACGTGTGAAACTCCACACCCCCTGGAAAAAAAAAAACATTAGTAACCTGCAGAGGAAATGGTGTCAGGTATCCATGGGTGACGACATAAATCAATAACTTCGTGCTTTATTATCATGACCTTTAATCTTTTACAAACTAGCTTCTCTCTGTTCTGTGTAATGAATTCGAGCACAGAATGTCTATAATCGGTCAGGAAGGTAATAACCATAATGAAGAGCTGAGGTTGGATGTCTGGCTGGAGGTCATGTGTAACACGAGGAGACGATTTTGACCTGGTGAGAAGGTCTCGGGGGCAGAAATAGTGTTTAATATTGATTCAAAGGGTAAATCTGTGCAATAACGCTGTTCAGTTCATGATTCTGCCTGGTCTGAAGATGCTGATTAATTTTCTACAACAGTAGCTTTGACTCAAGATGAAAAAAATTTGAAATGTTTGCTTTTTTAAAATGAATAAAACACCTGGAAAAATAATCAACCTCCAGAGCAGAAACAGATTTTTTTTTTGTACTTATTTCACAGTTTTGTCGAATATGAATCCAAGCCCCAGAGCTCTTTAAACAGCCGACAGTGATCGAAAAGCTCAATTTCCCCAATTGGCCCGAATAACAGAGAAAGCTGACAAAATATGGTTGTGAAAGCTGATGGTTTGAGTAAACGCTAGCACTCGAGAGTGCTCCACAAGCACCCAAGATACAATCATGCTACAAATCATACCATCATGCAAATCAGAGAATGCTGGCTTGCAGTAATAACTGTAATATACAATATCATGGACAAATAAATAAGCAGAGCAATGTTTTCAAACAGAGAGGGACTGAACGGAGGTCAAGAATCTGCTTGAAGGTGGCAGCGTAGCCAAATATTACACATCCTGATAGAATTCTGATGGAAAGTGCAGTTTTTTTGCACTAAATGATCCTGAGTTTTAAAAGCCTGGGAACAAAGCTGGGAAATGTATTCCACTGTTTTTATTTTATTTTATTTTATTTTATTTCAAGTAAAGTTGCAAAGTCTGTGCTCTACAATACAAAAATCCAAGCAATCAATAATTTATTTTAATTGTTTTTTTCTTTTTTAAAATTTCATCACTAATACAGGATTTTTAGATTTTTATTTTTTACAGATAATTTTTTATTATTTATTTATTTTTTTATTTATTTTTTTATTTATAATGTAGACTCACAATTGGCAAAAAAAATTGCAAAAACAAGTTGTCTCACAACACAAAAACCCACCCACCCAAAACACACACACACACACACAGAAACAAATCCTCAGCACAATTTACAGTACCTAATTATTCACTATTTATGAGAAGCAATGATTAAAATATGTGTTGCATCTTGTTCGAGTCTTTCATAAGAAAAACAGCACAAGAGACTATAATGCGAAACGTGACTAAAGAGTAAACAGCTGCCCACATTCTGCACTTTTATCATTTCTTTCGCAATCTATTGCCTCTAAAGCTTCACTGACCTGATCTCATGTAAAAATCAAACATGTTCCAGGAGTTAGACTAGCAGGTTTACAATACTGACCTTTATTTTATTTTATTTTATTTTATTTTATTTTATTTTATTTTATTTTATTTTATTTTATTTTATTTTATTTTATTTTATTTTATTTTATTTTATTTTATTTTATTATTTATTTAGTGCTGTGGACTTTTGATCAAGATCCTGACCTAAAACTTTCACACAATAGAAAAAACAGGAAAAAAGGAGAAAGCACTTTAGTACACATCTGTATTAAAGGGAAATCTTCGAACCCTTGCTCTGTTGCTGTGTTCAGTTGAAGTTTTACTGTATCTTTAAAATCAGCCGTCTGAACCAGCTGGCTGAACTTTTTCATCAGAAGCTGATAAGCACACAAGATGGTCAGCGATGTGCCAAGATTTTGATGAAACCACATCAGCATTTCTTCATCCTCACCGCTGTCCTGTTTGAGGTCAAGCTCTCATCTTAAATGATATCAGTTTTGTGTGAGATTTTTCTTTTCTTTTTCTTAATCATTTCACCCTCAAAGATCTAAACAGCTGCTGGATTTCTGTTTACGCTCACAGTCCGACAACAGCGGCGTAAACACGTTCTCACATTCTCACGTCGTTCTCACCTTCTCAGAGTCGTGGTGTTTCACAGCACGTTCCCTGAACTCAGCTCCGACACACCTCTTAATGACAAGCAACAAAGAGGATCGACAGAAAGCAGAGAACAATAACAAGGCGAGATGCTCGGTTTTACGCGTGGATGTGGAGCGTCGGGTTTTAAATGGGAAATCGATATGCTTTGAAAACTAGTTTAAGGAGGAAAAGAATAAGAAAAAAACATTGCAGTGGATGATTTATAGCATCAGATATACACGTTTAGACACTTTAAAGCTGTTACACTCGAGCTGTTTACATGAGGATATGAGATTCATTTAATTTCACATGTTTTTTATTGTTATTTTATTTTTTAAAAAATAATCTATATTTATATGGGATTCAGATCTACATGTAACTGATTTCAAAAAATTAATTCATTTCCATATTCCATATATTTTTCATTTAATTATTTATTAATTTTTAATATGATACCTTTTTTAATTTGTCATTTTTCACATGATTTTTCAAATATGATTCAGTTGGCTCTAAATTCCAACATTTTTTGTACAATTAGTTTATTTTCATCATAATTTCATTTTTTTAAACAGAATAATTTTGTTTATTATTATTATTATTATTATTATTATTATTATTATTATTATTATTATACAAATTATTTATTATAAATAAATAATATAATATAATATAATATAATATAATATAATATAATATAATATAATATAATATAATATAATATAATAATTTTTTATATAATTATCCATTCAGATATTTTATCATAATTCATTTATTTTTACCTGTTAAATTATTTATCATGTATGACCCACATGTTGTTAAATATTTACCGGAGTTCAGATGTGTAATTTCTGTAAAATCTTTTTTTTTTTCATAACAGTGGATACAAATGGAAACCCAAGAGAGCCAAAAGACATTAAAAAGCAGTGAAGATGGAAAGGTCAGTTGGAAGTGAGTGATAAATAAAGCCTCAGCAGGGATGAAGTGTGGATCCAGGCTGGACTCCGGCTTCTGCTTGGAAGCACAATTCCCACAATTCCCACAATGCTCTCCGTCTTCCTTGGAGCACAATAGCTTCACGCGGCTTGGCCCGACTCCTGCAGGACGCTGCTTCATTATGAACTTCAGGTTGTTTCCTCCTCTGAGCTCCTCAGTGTGTGCTATTATACACCTCAGCACTCACACCGTCCTCCTGAAAAAACCACACACACTTCCTCCTGTTGATCATAAAACATGCAGAGAAGCCACATGGTAGGAAGTGTGTGTGTGTGTGTGTGTGTGGTTCTGAATATGATGCCCTTTGGCTCCTGTGCTGCTTATTAATGCTTATCACTGTGTAATGCCTCTAAATAATGCACACACTATATGACGATAAGTCAATAGCCTCGGGTCGAGCGATTGATGGTGGCTTTAAGCAGCAGGCCGAACCCACACACAGGGAAAGAACGACTGTGATTTAATGTTCACTGGTGTTATGAGGAAATTCATCTCACACACACACACACACAAATACACAGACACACACACACACACAGACAGAAAAAAACAAGGTTACACACTGTTCTGTAGGCACTTGAGGTTTTGATGTGCAGCAGTGTGACTGTGTGTAGATGTGTGTTCTGTGTTCTAGTGAAGGAAACAGCGCTGAAGCTCCAGTGAAAGCAGACAGGAAACAAGACGGAAAGAAGTGGAAGTGACTCTGCAGAGAGTCCAGTCAGAGACAACACACTCCTGGAATCACTGCTCAGGAGTCGGTGCAGAGGCCAGGGCAGATATCAGGAAGTGGAATAAGCAGGATGGATTCACACAGTGGTTTTATTCGGATCAATGGAATATCCATGGCCATGATTCAAAACCACCAGCTGACAGTTTTACACCGGACAAATCCATAGTCACTGATAAAAACCCACAGGCTGGGCCAGAAAAATGTGACTAAACAACACAAGGAACTGCAGATTAGGAACGAGGGGACTAATAAAAAATGTCGTACAGTTTACAATGCTCTCTTAAAAAAGAGGATCCTTGTGGTTCTATGTATATATAGAAACCTGGGGTTCTGTATTTGGCCAATAGAACCATTTTCCTGGAAAAAAACAAAAGGTTCTATGTAGAACCCTTGGATCAGGCATAACATTCTGGGCAGTGCCAGGTGAAGTGAATAAGACTGATGATCTCCTCATCATGGCACCTGTTAGTGGGTGGGATATATTAGGCAGCAAGTCAACATTTTGAGCTCAAATGTTCGTGTTAGAAACAGGAAAAATGGGCAAGGATTTGAGCAAGTTTGACAAGGATGTGATGGCTAGACCACTAGAAAAGAGTATATTCCAAACTGCAGCTCTTGTGGTGTGTTACTTGTCTGCAGTGGTCAGTATCTATCAAAAGTTGTACAGGAAGGAACAGTGATGAACCAGCGACAGGGCAATGGGTTGGTCAAGGCTCATTGATGCACATGGGGAGAGAAGGCTGGCCCATGTTATCTGATCCAACAGATGAGCTACTGTTGCTGGTTCTGATAGAAAGGTGTCAGAATACACATCACAGTTTGTTGTGTTTTGCCAGCACAAATGGGACCAACACAATATTAGGCAGGTGGTCATAATGTTATGCCTGATCGGTGTATACAGAGACTGAACACATGTCTGACAAGTCCAAAGGGAAAACCAAACTCAAAGTCAAAGAAACTCAAGCACAAGTCAAACCCAGAACAGAGAACTCCACACAACAATCTACTTCAATCTGGGGGGATGTAGTAGTTTAGTGGTTATGGTGTTAGACTCCTGATCGGAAGCTTGTCAGTTTGAATCCCAGGTCCACCAAGCTGCCATTACTGGGCCCCTGAGCAAAGCCCTTAACCTTCAATTGCTCAGTTGTGTAAAAGAGTGTCTGCCAAATGCCAGAAATGTAAATGTACTACAACACACCATCTCTACCACCCTCCTCCTTGCTTCTCTTCCACTTCTTTAAATAGAGGGTGTGATAGCTTAGTGGGGATGTGTTATTGTCCCAAATCCCAGGTCCACTAAGCTGCAACTTTTTAACTCCTTAATTGCTCGGTTGTAAAATGAAATAAATTGTTAGTCGTGCATGAATATGAGTGTCTGTAAATGTAAATATGCGCAACAGTGATGATGTCATCGAAGTGGAGGCAGAATAAAGGCAGGCTGGAAATCTGTCCTGCACACAAACATCACACAAAGAACACAGAATAGAAAACAGACACACTAAAATCTTGAGTTGTAACATCATTAAACCAATGTCTCATCAAACCTTATTCAACTGATTTTACTTCGAAGCCAACTGGTGCTGTACGACTTCATGGAGCCACCCATTTAATATTCAGGTCATTGCTGTGACAGTTTATGAGTGTATTTGTGTGTTTCTATGCAGAAGTCTAGGCACAACAACCTCTTTCATAAATGTAACATTATTAACCGTGGTATTCAGCCTGGAACTTTACCTGTCCCCTGGGAATTCTCCTGACCTTCCGGATTAGCATCTCGGCATCGCCGAACTGATTAAACAGTCCGAGCTGGAGTGGAACTTAAAGCTTACATTTGGCAAAATAAAAAAATCTGTGCTAATAAATTTAGACTCTCTAAGCGACTGAAGAGTGAGAATGGAGAGACGTTTAGTTCTGCTGAGAATAGAGATGGCGTTCGCTTTTTGGGATAATGAACCTTCTGTGTTCACAGCATGCTGGTGTAGGAGGATCTCATGGAGGACATCACTGTGTGTGTGTGTGTGTATTAGATGTACATTGAGGGGGTGGCTGGCAGAAGATACAATGAGCAGCTGTTATCAGGATAATACCCTCCCCACATACACACACACCTTTTACTAATTAACACTTTCATTAAATCTAGCCTCCTCCTGTAAGCCGCAAAAGTGCACCATATGAAGTCGAAAGATGAAATCACACCAAGACGTAGGAGCGACAGCCAAACCTTGGCCACCAGTTTTGGTTTACGGTCAGAAGTTACATCATTTCTTACAAGTCATGTGACATCAGTGTAATTAAATTTCTGGAAGATCCTTGGCTTTGTTCAGGAACATCAAAAATATGAAGAAACACCAATAAAAATCCAAAAGTTCTGGAAAAGTATCAATCAAGGAATGGTTTTTAAAAATATCCCAAACTTTGGAAGACAGTTTAGCCCATTAATAAAAAATGGCACAATGTAGACTAGAGAAGGCCATACACCTAAAGCCATTAAGGAGGGAAAGAGGGGATTAGCCGGAGAAGCAACAAAGTGTGTAAGGGTCAAAATGATGGTCGCACTATTATGCTTTAAAAAAGGTCATGAGAAGCAACAGTCGATCGCTTCGGATTCTGCGCATTCATTTCAAAAGAAAAATCTTTAACTTCTTCTCAGTGCGTTATCAAACATCATCATATTTCTCTGTAAGCAAGAGTTTCAAAGTTATAATATGATTTTCTTTTTAAAAATCAGACAGTAAATAGATTCCTAACAGTTCAAAAAAGTTCACTGCAAGATACCGTCAAAGTATACTTTTGCTATGTATACAACTTTTGGCATTCAGATAGGTGGAAGGTCAGAGTTGTTATCATGTTAGCTAACTACTTTGAGGCTGTACTTCAAGTTAAATTTCTGCACTTTTATTACTTCACAGTTTCAATCAAAACAAGGCCTTTCCAAGGCTTCCTCCACCTCCCACAACCATGACTAACACCAACGTTCAGAAACTAAATTTTACAACAGCTGGCTCCAACTTCTCCAGATGGCTGGCAAGCTAAAAAGAATCTAATTTGATGATAAAGTAATGCCTGGTGGACAGCATAGTTAGATGTGAGTTACTTGGCAATATGCCTGTTTAGGGGTATTAACGTAGCAAGGAAGGAAGAATCATGATGTTAGGTTCTGAGACTTGCAATGGATTTAAAAGCAAGCAAATGGCACTCTTGGGAGCACAGACATAATCCTTCTCAGCTATTTTTTTAGTGAGTTTGGGAAGTCCATTTAATATGAAGAAGACTTTATTATCGCCACATATACATTTATAGCACAGTGGAATTGTTTTCTTTGCATATTCCAGCTGAGGAAGTTGGGGCCCAGAGAGCAGGGGCAGTTATGATACAGCACCCCTGGAACAGAGAGGGTTAAAGGCCTTGCTAAGTTGCCCAACAGTAGCAGCTTAGGGTGCCGGGGCTTGAACCCCAACTTTTGATCAACAACCCCAGAGCCATAACCACTTGAACCACCACTGCCCCAGGCAAGCCTTTAAAATAGATCCATAGTGATGGAAAATAGTAACTAGCCCAACTGCGTCATATCACAACAACCACCTCCACCATGTCCTCCAAAACCACCTCTACCTCTAACATGGTGGCCTGTTTTTTAGGAGATGGGAGGAAACCAGAAAACCTGCTGAAAACCCACACAAGAGGTGATGCGAACATGAGACACTCCAGACAGACAATAACCTCAGCTCAGGATCAAACCCTGAAGGAAATTAACATCTAAACACTGGGATCATATAAAGATTAAACAGCAGATGTGGTATATAATGTCGTGTACAGTAATCGTCCTTAGTGAACATTTGGGTGAGGAGCTGTAACTGTAGTTAGCAGAACAGCTGTATCTTAAACAGCTGGCTGTGCTCCAAACGCTGATCTAAGACTGGCATACCTGATGTGACAACACCTTATTAAAATCCAGTGTATTTGTCCTCACACCACCCCTCATCGCTCTAACCCCTTCCCCGCTGCCTCTATTTCTCCCTTCCTGGCAGCTTGGGCCTGGAGTCGTTCCACCGAGCTGAGCATAAATCTAGCAAAGTGCCCAGGGCAAGGTCTTCATCAGCGGCCTATTCTTCAGCACTTTACATGAAGTCAGCAGGGCATGCGGATAATTACTGAGTCTCATGAATAAAGTTCCCCGTGTGACCTGTACTGCAGGATGCAGTGCTAGCCCTAACAGGTGGGTTACATCAGTTGCGTTTGCCTTCTGCTTGGGTTTTATTTGCTTTAAATGAAATTTGCTTTGCTGCCTTGTGCCTCGTGTTATAGCCAAATGACTCCTAGAGCTGTTTGACCATGTGAGGTTAGGGGTTTGTTTACACAGCAGAGGAACAGGGCAGGTTCAGAAGAACTGGACCAGTGGAGCTCATCTCTGTGGTGGAATTTAGGCTTTTTACTTTGAACCAAATAAAACACTTCTGACTTTAACAAATCTGAAGGTTTAGTCCTAATATAAAATTTAGTATATAGCAGTAACTATTTTCAGGGAAAAGTGAGTCAGTACTGTGCCTGATTTTAGTACTGGACATCTAATGGTCTCTGAATTTAGCTATGAATCTTTAAGATGACACAGTACAGTGGAACCTCGGCATACAAATGCCCTCCCTTATGAATTTTTTGCCTTAAGTATTGAAATTTTGCAAGAAATTTACAGTTTACATATGCTTCAGATTGGTCATATTGGTCATATTCTTGGTCGGCTGGAACAGATATCAGCATTTACATAATTTCTTATGGGAAAATTGGTTTCACAATACAAATTTTCACCTGCATTTGTATGCAGAGGCTCCACTATAATTCCATTTCCTTGAAGATTCACAGTTACAAATGCTGGCAAGGTTTTTGAGGTGCAAGCCATCACTCCTCAGAATTTCAGTTCTGCAAAACACATACTGTTCATAAAAACAGCATTACATCATTTATCAGACAGGAAAGTCAACTGCTTTGTAGTGCTCTCCATCACAGAACAATGTATTGAGCATCGTGGCATGATGCAAGTGAAAAAATTCAAGATGTGTTTTATTTAAGGTAGTATAGCATCAATATTGGTAGTGGGAGTCAGGGGGCAGGTAGGTCACTACCATCTAAACAAGTTCATTCACAATAATAAGCAAGGAAGACAGGCAAGGTCAAAACTAAGAAGTTCAAACACAATACGAAATACAATACAGGAAAATCTGGCTTAAACTTCACAACTAGGTACAGAACCCGCAGGTTTAATAGGGTGACCAGGGGTGTCTAATCCTATCTACAAAGAGTGAGTGTGGTTGCAGGATTTCATTCCAATCAAGCAATCAATCATCTACATCTGATTCCACCTGCTTAATCAGTTCATCTTGACTTTCAGTTGACTCAGTAGGTGTAGCTTTGCCTTAGTTGGAACGAAAACCTGAACCTAAACTGGCCCACTTTGAATTAAATTAGACACATCTGATAGAGACATTTAGACAAGGGGTGTCCAGTCTTATCCAGAAAGGGCCAGTGTGGGTGCAGATTTTCATTCCAACCAAGCAGAAGCCATACCTGAGTCTAGTGAAAGTCAAGATCAGTTGATTAAACAGATGGAATCAGGTGTAGCTTCTACTTGGTTGGAATGAAAACCTGCACCCACACCACCCCTGGTTTAGACTTTTAGACTTTTTTTTTAATCAGCCAATAACCGTGCATGGTAGAGACATTGTAGATGGCAAAGTAAACAAAAGTACATAACATGAATCTGAAATAAAACATAAATGACACCGATTTAGAGCCTGTTGCTCTTAGAAGTGCAAATAGGTTAGCATCTAAGAATCAAGACAAAACACTTGTTAGGGACAAGTTGGTACAGCAGGAAAAGCAATACAGGTATATATTTTTTAAATAAGTGACTCAGCTATTTAGACAGCCAGAGGAAGTTGGATGCCAGAACAGAGCAGAGACTTGATACCGATCTTCCTTGTGTCTTGAGGGATGGTCAAGTCAGACTGTGGGAGGCTAGGCAGGAGTGTGGTGCAGAGTCACTTTAGTAAGTGCCTTGAGGTAGCTCCAGGGCCTGTGACTGTGCTTGCAGACGAGCTTGAGTTTTTTAAAATCCTGATACAGGCAGCTACGGAAAGCCAACAGAGGAAATATAGCAAAAAAGAGGCATCGGAGAACTTGTGGAAGTTTAAAACAAGATTTGATCTGTCGGATGGTGTGCAAGAAGCAAATCAAGCACCTGAGTGGTCACAGAACAAGTGTTCTACTTGTGTGTATAAAAAGTTTTGCTAAAACAGAAATATTTTACATAAACCTGGGGAAAAACGACCATAAAAAAGTTATATACTTCCCAAAACATCAAAGTTTTGAATGTGTGAGCCAAAAGAAAACAAATCATGATGTCTAGCAAAATGGAAGAACCAAGACTACTCCTTGGTAAAGAAAATTCACAGGAAGTAATGATAAACATAACAAGAAATGAAAGATTTATTACAACTTCATGCTGAGATTCTGAAAACGATTTCCATCACATCATTAACAAAAGTCATAAATTATTGACTTATCAACTTGGGATTTCTCTCGTCATCGGTCGAGGTCTAATTCAGTACAAAGAAGAAGACAACATTTTCACTGCTTTCATAAATAATAGCTAAGACAGACATTCTGCAAAAAGCCACAGTTACAGATTATGGAGGAACAGCTGCGAATTTACAGGCAGCTCATATGAATAGGTATAAATGATTTAAACGACTACCATGGGTGAGTTTTGAGGTTGGAGTCCTTCTTGTGACTTCTGTCATTAGTGATAAAATCATTTACAGTTCCTGTAAATTCTTCATGAGACACTGGAGATTTGTACAACAGCATACAGATTTCACTGAATTATTGTAAGGTTTTTGTTCGGTCTTATCCGAGAGCAAGATATTAAATATTGTTTTGAAAACATAGACAGCAAAACCATACACTGACCATGCCTCCTGGTGTCAAGTCAACTGTTAAGTCAAGTTTATTGTCATTTCAACCATGTATACACTACAGTGCCAAAAGTTTTGGGACACCCCTTTAAATCATCGAATGCAGGTTTTGTTTTTCGAGGCTGGGCTTGACCCCTTAGTTCCAGTGAAAGGAATGCATCAGCATACCGAGACATTTTGGACAATTTCACTGATCCCAACTTTGTGGGAACAGTTTGGGGATGACCCCTTCCTGTACCAACATGACTGTGTACCACTGCACAAAACAAGGTCCATAAAGACATGGATGAGTGAGTTTGGTGTGCAGGAACTTGACTGGCCTGCACAGAGTCCTGACCTCAACCCCATACAACACCTTTGGAATGAATTAAGAGCGGAGATTGCGAGCCAGGCCTTCTCTTCCAATATCAGCACCTGACCTCACAAATGCACTTCTGGTCAAAAATTGCCATAAACACATTCCTAAACCTTGTGGAAAGCCTTCCCAGAAGAGTTGAAGCTGTTGATATGGACCAACTCTATATTAAATTCATGTGCATGTATGGGAAATGTCCCAAAACTTTTGGCAATACAGTGTAGCTGACACCGTACACAGTGAGATGAAACAAAGTATCTTCAGGACCCTGTTGCTATATAAAAAAACAAGAGCTATGGACTTAAAGTAAGTTGTCCTATACACTTAAAGTGAATTGTGTGGAACCTAGTGCAAACAGACAATACAAAACAAAACAGCACAGATACACAAAATACACAAAACAGTGCCAACCAGTATATATTGTGTATATTGTACAGTACATTGTGCAAAAATAAGAGGATTGTGAACAAAGAAGGTTCTTGTAAACATATACACTTATGTAACGGCAGCAGTTGGTGGCAGTGTTGAAATGTGGTGTGCAAAAACAGCAACTGAGTGAATGTGCAAGACAGCATGAGCAAAAAACAGCATTTAAACAGGTTTAATACAGGTGGTGCTGTAGACATAGATGTATATTGAATGAGAGTTTAAGTGTGTGTTTGAGTTCAGTACAGTTCAGTTTAGTTCACACAGTTGAGTGTGTATGTGTGTGTTTGTGTGTGGGTGAGTTCAGTACAGTTCACTTCTGGGTGTTGAGGAGCCTGATGGCTTGAGGGAAAAGGAGGGATATAATAAACACCAAGTGAACAGCCAGGTCTGGAATTTGAAAAATGGGCAAGTTTAAGGATCTTATCCAACTTGAGAAGTGCCATATAGTAATGGCTGGATGACTTGGTCAGATAATCAGCAACAACAGAAACAACAGGTTTTGTAGAGTGTTCCTGGTGTGATATGGTCAAAAGTGGTACAAGGAAGGATAACCTATGAACCAATGACGGGGATATGACCACCTAAGCAAATTGCAGAAATATAATGTTGAGTGAAAAATGTCAGAACACACAGGATATTGCTGCAGACCGGTCAGGATGCCAATGCTGACCCCTGTCCACCGCCGAAAGCACCTACAATAGGAACTGGATCAGAGCATCAGACTGTCTGGAGCATCAGACATAGAACCAATGGATCAGCCATAACACAGTTTATATAAAGCACAGTAATGGCTTTTATCATAGGAAGTAGACAGAAGGCAGAGGACAGAACTGACCAGAGAGGACACAGAAATACTGATGATTCAGCATGCTCATCTTTCTCTACTGCAGCCTAATTACTCCATTAATTATCCCAGACTGGGAAAAAATTGGGAATGTTTAACAAGAAGTCATTAGTTAATCTTTCTTTACAAAGCCCAGACACAAAGGTCAATAGCGAAAATCTTTTCCGATAAAACACACACACCCAGCCACACACACACACACACACACACACACACATAGATACAAAGGCCTGGAAATACGGTCAACTACAGCACAGCGAACACAATAACTCATCTTTAACAGCTCTCCGATTCTACTGTAGTCACCGAGCGCAGAACTTTTAAAGGGCTTTACATTAGAGACCAGCTTCAGCCTCAATAAAAATAAAATCCTGCTGTGTTTAAGATTTATTGCTTTACACCATCTTTTGTTTTTTATTCAGATGGTGATTAGTTTCCTGAGGAACTTGTAGATTTCCTGGGGAAGACTCATTGTAGTGTGTATATTATATTTAAGAATTGGGGTCATGATGTGTTTAAGGTTTTCAAATATTAGGAAAGTTATAGCTTTACCTGTGACTGTTATAGGACTCTGACACTGGAGACTTCTTCCATAAATGTTGACTAAACATCTCAATGTTAAACTTCTCAAATTTTCTTGAGCCTCTTGTTTGAAAAAGAGTATAAACTACAAGGTGTATATGAATAATTCTGGTACCAAAATAAAGGTTACACATGTGAGATGGCTTCAGAAGAATAAGCATGTCTTTTTCAAGCAAGAGGCTCAAAAGTAGGCCTCGGTTTTAAAAGTTTAAGTGTTAATGTGTCATTTAAAATGAGAAAAAAACATTGAGATGATTAGTCAACATTTATGGAAGGAATCTCCAGTGTCAGAGTTCTATAACAGTCACAGTTAAAGCTATAACTGTCCTAATATTTGAAACTCTTGAACACATCATGGCCTCAATTCTTAAATATTATATACTCACTACAGCGAGTCTTCACCAGGACTCTGGAAGTGGATATATTACCAGGTCAGAGTAAGAAAAGATGGAACACAGAGAAAAAAAATCCACCTGACAAAATCTTACAGAGTATATCTCATGCAGTGTTATCCTCCAGAGATCTAGTGCATAATTTCTCACCATTAATCAACCTGTGATTTGAAACTGGAACCCAAATGAGAATGAGGTTCCCTTCTGAGCCTGGTTCCTCTCAAGGTTTCTTCTTCATATCATCTCAGGGAGGTTTTCCTCAACGCCGTCGCCTCAGGCTTCTCATTAGGGATAAATAGTAACTAAACTTTACACTTTTACACATTTTTCTATGTTTTTATACTTCTCTAAAGCTGCTTTGAGACAATGTCCATTGTTAAAAGTGCTATACAAATAAACTGAATTGAATTGAATTGAATTGAATTGAATTGAATTGAATTGAATTGAATTGAATTGAATTGAATTACTATCCAAGCTCCTGTTATGGAAGCTTGTGGGAATTTCAACTGCATAATATACACCAGAAGAACACAAACAGACTCATGGGACATTTTCAACCAGCAAAAACAAGCCATTTTCTGGTCGCAAGTCTGATATAAAATGTGTCAGGACTTTGTTGGCATTCTGTGTCTTTTAGACGTGTGTTTTTTCCCTCTGTTGGAGAATCTTACACAGAATAATAATAGTTGAAGGTCAAATTTTAGCTGCTTTGTAGCTGAACAAGCACATGGAACATCTTAGAGAACAGAAATGGGTTTAATATCAACATTTACTTTGAACATACAAACATTTTGTTTGGGAAAAAATGAAACATTTTTGTTTTTTGGGAACCTTTCTATAAATAAATTGCTTCCAGTAGGCTAGGGGAAAACAGAAATACTGTTAAAGCCATAAATTCTTAAAGTCCTGAGTGTCTACTTTCATATAAGCTTCATATTAACCACCACTGTGGAGTGGAACATGACAAAGACACTCAATCATCAACATAGACACAACAAAAAAGGAGCAAACTCCATTTTTTTGTTTCTGGGAAAACAGTTAGGGCTCTGGTTTACTGATCAGAATTTCCAGGACTCTTCTTCAACATCTAAGCAGTCAGATTTGAGATTTCAGCAGTGTTTGGTTCATACATTGCTGTTAATCTTTTCAAAAAGATTGGGGTGGTTGGGGTGGTTCCCCCCCCCAACCACCCCCCAGGTCCTGCTCGCAACCGCTCCAAGCAGGACTCCAGCATGGGAGGCAGGCGCACTAACAAGGAGGCCTCCGTTACATTTAGTACAAGTTTTTCACATTTCATTTCCTCCTATGGCTTTTCAAAGGCTCCATGAAAGCCTCATCCTGTACTCTTTACATAAACATATGAATCTGTTGAATCTTGTATTATTCAGCATTATATCAGATTCCCATTGAGAATGCAGCCGAAGGTGTGTGTGTGTGTTTTTTTTCCACCAGCCTTGTCAAATGGATTGAACGTCCGATTCTGTCAACATATCTTCATTTAGTAATGTTGACGAAGGGAACACAGAAAGAACGGCGGTTAATAGAGATTTATGTTGACCTACGCAGAATCGACCCGAAACCATTTCTCCTGCATATACATCATTTACTGGGTAATATAATCCAACACACTTCCTGTGTGAAGGAGCTACAAACACAGAATGGGACATGCTGGAATACTGAATAAAGACACAAGAAATGTAATTTTCTTCCTACCTTTGGCGGTGTTTACATACAGGTTCACATGGAGCCGAATCGCTGCCTCGAGTCACACTAGTCTTACTAGTGAAATATTGCTTTTATACAGTGGTTTAATAAACACAAAATTAATATCGAGTAACTGACAAGAGAGACTGAATATGACCAACGGTTTTGTTTGCTTTTGCTCCACTAGGGGAAAATAGGTCCTGACAAGGAAGGAAAAAAGGAAGGGAGGGAGGGAAGAAAGGAAGGAATGAAAGAAAAAAGGAAGGGAGGAAAGTAGGAAGTTTGGAAGGAAGAAAGTTTGGAAGGAAGTTTGGATGGCAGGAAGTCTGGAAGAAAGGAAGGAAGGAAGGAAGGAAGGAAGAATAAAAGGAAGGAAGGACAGGAGGAAAGATGGAAGGAAGAAGGAAAAAAGGAAGGAAGTGGAGAATGTCAAATTAATATAAACCAGCATGTTCTATGGGAAGGTCCCAGATTTTTATAAAAAAGAGTGTTGAGTGTGTTGGAGTGTGAGGCATGTGTGAGTGTGTTGGAGTGTGAGGCATGTGTGAGTGTGTTGGAGTGTGAGGCATGTGTGAGTGTGTTGGAGTGTGAGGCATGTGTGAGTGTGTTGGAGTGTGAGGCATGTGTGAGTGTGTTGGAGTGTGAGGCATGTGTGAGTGTGTTGGAGTGTGAGGCATGTGTGAGTGTGTTGGAGTGTGAGGCATGTGTGAGTGTGTTGGAGTGTGAGGCATGTGTGAGTGTGTTGGAGTGTGAGGCATGTGTGAGTGTGTTGGAGTGTGAGGCATGTGTGAGTGTGTTGGAGTGTCAGGCATGTGTGAGTATGTGGAGCATGTACAAGTGTGTTGTGACTGAGCTCGGGTGTGAGAGTATGTGAGTGTGTGAGAGTGTTGAATGTTTTGTAAATGAGCTCAGGTGTGAGAGTGTGTGGAGTGTGTGAGAGTGTGTGGAGTGTGTGAGAGTGTGTGGAGTGTGTGTGGAGTGTGTGAGAGTGTGTGGAGTGTGTGAGAGTGTGTGGAGTGTGTGAGAGTGTGTGTGGAGTGTGTGAGAGTGTGTGGAGTGTGTGAGAGTGTGTGGAGTGTGTGAGAGTGTGTGGAGTGTGTGAGAGTGTGTGTGGAGTGTGTGAGAGTGTGTGGAGAGTGTGAGAGTGTGTGGAGTGTGTGAGAGTGTGTGTGGAGTGTGTGAGAGTGTGTGGAGTGTGTGAGAGTGTGTGGAGTGTGTGAGAGTGTGTGTGGAGTGTGTGAGAGTGTGTGGAGTGTGTGAGAGTGTGTGGAGTGTGTGAGACTGTGTGGAGTGTGTGAGAGTGTATGGAGAGTGTGAGAGTGTGTGGAGTGTGTGAGATTATGTGGAGTGTGTGAGAGTGTGTGGAGTGTGTGAGAGTATGTGGAGTGTGTGAGAGTATGTGGAGTGTGTGAGAGTATGTGGAGTGTGTGAGAGTGTGTGGAGTGTGTGAGAGTGTGTGGAGTGTGTGAGACTGTGTGGAGTGTGTGAGAGTGTGTGGAGTGTGTGAGATTATGTGGAGTGTGTGAGAGTATGTGGAGTGTGTGAGATTATGTGGAGTGTGTGAGAGTGTGTGGAGTGTGTGAGAGTGTGTGGAGTGTGTGAGATTATGTGGAGTGTGTGAGACTGTGTGAGAGTGTGTGAGACTGTGTGGAGTGTGTGAGAGTATGTGGAGTGTGTGAGATTATGTGGAGTGTGTGAGAGTATGTGGAGTGTGTGGAGTGTGTGAGAGTGTGTGGAGTGTGTGAGATTATGTGGAGTGTGTGAGAGTATGTGGAGTGTGTGAGATTATGTGGAGTGTGTGAGATTATGTGGAGTGTGTGAGAGTGTGTGGAGTGTGTGAGATTATGTGGAGTGTGTGAGAGTGTGTGGAGTGTGTGAGACTGTGTGGAGTGTGTGAGAGTGTGTGTGGAGTGTGTGAGAGTGTGTGGAGTGTGTGAGAGTGTGTGTGGAGTGTGTGAGAGTGTGTGGAGTGTGTGAGAGTGTGTGGAGTGTGTGAGACTGTGTGGAGTGTGTGTGGAGTGTGTGAGAGTGTGTGGAGTGTGTGAGAGTGTGTGGAGTGTGTGTGAGAGTGTGTGGAGTGTGTGAGAGTGTGTGGAGTGTGTGAGAGTGTGTGGAGTGTGTGAGACTGTGTGGAGTGTGTGTGGAGTGTGTGAGATTATGTGGAGTGTGTGAGAGTGTGTGGAGTGTGTGAGAGTGTGTGGAGTGTGTGAGATTATGTGGAGTGTGTGAGAGTATGTGGAGTGTGTGAGAGTGTGTGGAGTGTGTGAGAGTGTGTGGAGTGTGTGAGATTATGTGGAGTGTGTGAGATTATGTGGAGTGTGTGAGAGTGTGTGGAGTGTGTGAGATTATGTGGAGTGTGTGAGAGTGTGTGGAGTGTGTGAGACTGTGTGGAGTGTGTGAGAGTGTGTGTGGAGTGTGTGAGAGTGTGTGGAGTGTGTGAGAGTGTGTGGAGTGTGTGAGAGTGTGTGTGGAGTGTGTGAGAGTGTGTGGAGTGTGTGAGAGTGTGTGGAGTGTGTGAGACTGTGTGGAGTGTGTGTGGAGTGTGTGAGAGTGTGTGAGAGTGTGTGGAGTGTGTGAGAGTGTGTGGAGTGTGTGTGAGAGTGTGTGGAGTGTGTGAGAGTGTGTGGAGTGTGTGAGAGTGTGTGGAGTGTGTGAGACTGTGTGGAGTGTGTGTGGAGTGTGTGAGAGTGTGTGGAGTGTGTGAGAGTGTGTGGAGTGTGTGAGAGTGTGTGGAGTGTGTGAGACTGTGTGGAGTGTGTGAGAGTGTGTGGAGTGTGTGAGAGTGTGTGGAGTGTGTGAGAGTGTGTGGAGTGTGTGAGATTATGTGGAGTGTGTGAGAGTGTGTGGAGTGTGTGAGATTATGTGGAGTGTGTGAGAGTGTGTGGAGTGTGTGAGACTGTGTGGAGTGTGTGATAGTGTGTGTGGAGTGTGTGAGAGTGTGTGGAGTGTGTGAGAGTGTGTGTGGAGTGTGTGAGAGTGTGTGGAGTGTGTGAGAGTGTGTGGAGTGTGTGAGACTGTGTGGAGTGTGTGGAGTGTGTGAGAGTGTATGGAGTGTGTGAGAGTGTGTGGAGTGTGTGAGACTGTGTGGAGTGTGTGAGAGTGTGTGGAGTGTGTGAGAGTGTATGGAGTGTGTGAGAGTGTGTGGAGTGTGTGAGACTGTGTGGAGTGTGTGGAGTGTGTGAGAGTGTATGGAGTGTGTGGAGTGTGTGAGAGTGTGTGAGACTGTGTGGAGTGTGTGAGACTGTGTGGAGTGTGTGAGAGTATGTGGAGTGTGTGAGACTGTGTGGAGTGTGTGGAGTGTGTGAGAGTGTATGGAGTGTGTGAGAGTGTGTGGAGTGTGTGAGAGTGTGTGGAGTGTGTGAGATTATGTGGAGTGTGTGAGATTATGTGGAGTGTGTGAGATTATGTGGAGTGTGTGAGAGTGTGTGGAGTGTGTGAGAGTGTGTGGAGTGTGTGTGGAGTGTGTAAGAGTGTGTGGAGTGTGTGAGAGTGTGTGTGGAGTGTGTGAGAGTGTGTGGAGTGTGTGAGAGTGTGTGGAGTGTGTGAGAGTGTGTGGAGTGTGTGAGACTGTGTGTGGAGTGTGTGAGAGTGTGTGGAGTGTGTGAGAGTGTGTGGAGTGTGTGAGAGTGTGTGGAGTGTGTGAGACTGTGTGGAGTGTGTGAGAGTATGTGGAGTGTGTGAGAGTATGTGGAGTGTGTGAGAGTGTGTGGAGTGTGTGAGAGTGTGTGGAGTGTGTGAGACTGTGTAAGAGTGTGTGAGAGTATGTGGAGTGTGTGAGAGTATGTGGAGTGTGTGAGAGTATGTGGAGTGTGTGAGAGTGTGTGGAGTGTGTGAGAGTGTGTGGAGTGTGTGAGATTATGTGGAGTGTGTGAGAGTGTGTGGAGTGTGTGAGATTATGTGGAGTGTGTGAGATTATGTGGAGTGTGTGAGAGTGTGTGGAGTGTGTGAGAGTGTGTGGAGTGTGTGAGAGTATGTGGAGTGTGTGAGAGTATGTGGAGTGTGTGAGAGTGTGTGGAGTGTGTGAGAGTGTGTGGAGTGTGTGAGACTGTGTAAGAGTGTGTGAGAGTATGTGGAGTGTGTGAGAGTATGTGGAGTGTGTGAGAGTATGTGGAGTGTGTGAGAGTGTGTGGAGTGTGTGAGAGTGTGTGGAGTGTGTGGAGTTTGTGAGAGTGTGTGGAGTGTGTGGAGTGTGTGAGAGTATGTGGAGTGTGTGAGATTATGTGGAGTGTGTGGAGTGTGTGAGAGTGTGTGGAGTGTGTGAGACGGTGTGGAGTGTGTGAGAGTATGTGAGTGTGTGGAGTGTGTGAGAGTATGTGGAGTGTGTGGAGTGTGTGAGAGTATGTGAGTGTGTGAGAGTATGTGGAGTGTGTGAGAGTGTGTGGAGTGTGTGAGACTGTGTAAGAGTGTGTGAGAGTATGTGGAGTGTGTGAGAGTATGTGGAGTGTGTGAGAGTGTGTGGAGTGTGTGGAGTGTGTGAGAGTGTGTGGAGTGTGTGGAGTGTGTGAGATTATGTGGAGTGTGTGAGAGTATGTGGAGTGTGTGGAGTGTGTGAGAGTGTGTGGAGTGTGTGAGACGGTGTGGAGTGTGTGGAGTGTGTGAGAGTATGTGAGTGTGTGGAGTGTGTGGAGTGTGTGAGAGTGTGTGGAGTGTGTGGAGTGTGTGAGAGTATGTGAGTATGTGAGAGTGTGTGGAGTGTGTGAGAGTATGTGAGAGTGTGAGAGTGTATGGATTGTGTGAGAGTGTGTGGAGTGTGTGAAAGTGTGTGGAGTGTGTGTGTGTGGAGTGTGTGAGAGTATGTGTGTGTGGAGTGTGTGAGAGTATGTGTGTGTGGAGTGTGTGAGAGTGTGTGGAGTGTGTGAGAGTGTGTGGAGTGTGTGTGAGTGTGTGGAGTGTGTGGAGAGTATGTGAGAGTGTGAGAGTGTATGGATTGTGTGAGAGTGTGTGGAGTGTGTGAAAGTGTGTGGAGTGTGTGAGAGTGTGTGGATTGTGTGAGAGTATGTGAGTGTGTGAAAGTGTGTGGAGTGTGTGAGAGTGTGTGGAGTGTGTGAGAGTGTGTGGAGTGTGTGAGAGTATGTGTGTGTGGAGTGTGTGAGAGTGTGTGGAGTGTGTGAGAGTATGTGTGTGTGGAGTGTGTGAGAGTGTGTGGAGTGTGTGAGAGTATGTGTGTGTGGAGTGTGTGAGAGTGTGTGGAGTGTGTGAGAGTGTGTGGAGTGTGTGAGAGTGTGTGTGTGTGTGGAGTGTGTGAGAGTATGTGGAGTGTGTGAGAGTGTGTGGAGTGTGTGAGAGTGTGTGAGTGTGTGAAAGTGTGTGGAGTGTGTGAGAGTGTGTGGAGTGTGTGAGAGTATGTGGAGTGTGTGAGAGTGTGTGGAGTGTGTGAGAGTATGTGAGTGTGTGAAAGTGTGTGGAGTGTGTGAGAGTGTGTGGAGTGTGTGAGAGTGTGTGGAGTGTGTGAGAGTGTGTGGAGTGTGTGAACGTGTGTGGAGTGTGTGGAAGTGTGTGGAGTGTGTGAGAGTGTGTGGAGAGTATGTGAGAGTGTGTGAGAGTGTGTGGAGAGTATGTGAGTGTGTGAGAGTGTGTGGAGTGTGTGAGAGTGTGTGGAGTGTGTGGAGTGTGTGGAGTGTGTGGAGTGTGTGAGAGTGTGTGGAGTGTGTGAGAGTGTGTGAGAGTGTGTGGAGTGTGTGAGAGTGTGTGGAGTGTGTGAGAGTGTGTGGAGTGTGTGGAGTGTGTGAGAGTGTGTGGAGTGTGTGAGAGTGTGTGAAAGTGTGTGGAGTGTGTGAGAGTGTGTGGAGTGTGTGAGAGTGTGTGGAGTGTGTGAAAGTGTGTGGAGTGTGTGAGAGTGTGTGAAAGTGTGTGGAGTGTGTGAAAGTGTGTGGAGTGTGTGAAAGTGTGTGGAGTGTGTGAGAGTGTGTGGAGTGTGTGAAAGTGTGTGGAGTGTGTGAGAGTGTGTGGAGTGTGTGAGAGTGTGTGGAGTGTGTGAGAGTGTGTGGAGTGTGTGAAAGTGTGTGGAGTGTGTGAGAGTGTGTGGAGTGTGTGAGAGTGTGTGGAGTGTGTGAGAGTGTGTGGAGTGTGTGAGAGTGTGTGGAGTGTGTGAGAGTGTGTGGAGTGTGTGAGAGTGTGTGAGAGTGTGTGGAGTGTGTGGAGTGTGTGAGAGTGTGTAGAGTATGTGAAAGTGTGTGGAGTGTGTGAAAGTGTGTGGAGTGTGTGAGAGTGTGTGGAGTGTGTGAGAGTGTGTGGAGTGTGTGGAATGTGTGAGAGTGTGTGGAGTGTGTGAAAGTGTGTGGAGTGTGTGGAGTGTGTGAGAGTGTGTGAGAGTGTGTGGAGTGTGTGAGAGTGTGTGGAGTGTGTGGAGTGTGTGAGAGTGTGTGGAGTGTGTGAAAGTGTGTGGAGTGTGTGAGAGTGTGTGAGAGTGTGTGGAGTGTGTGAGAGTGTGTGTGGAGTGTGTGAGAGTATGTGGAGAGTGTGTGGAGTGTGTGAGAGTGTGTGAGAGTGTTTGGAGTGTGTGAGAGTGTGTGGAGTGTGTGAGAGTGTGTGGAGTGTGTGGAGTGTGTGAGAGTGTGTGGAGATTGTGAGAGTGTGTGGAGTGTGTGAGAGTGTGTGGAGTGTGTGAGAGTGTGTGGAGTGTGTGGAGCGTGTGAGAGTGTGTGGAGTGTGTGGAGTGTGTGAGAGTGTGTGGAGTGTGTGAGAGTGTGTGGAGTGTGTGAGAGTGTGTGGAGTGTGTGGAGTGTGTGGAGTGTGTGGAGTGTGTGAGAGTGTGTGGAGAGTGTGGGAGTGTGTGGAGTGTGTGAGAGTGTGTGGAGTGTGTGAGAGTGTGTGGAGTGTGTGAGAGTGTGTGAGAGTGTGTGGAGTGTGTGGAGAGTGTGAGAGTGTGTGGAGAGTGTGAGAGTATGTGGAGTGTGTGAGAGTGTGTGGAGTGTGTGGAGTGTGTGGAGTGTGTGAGAGTGTGTGGAGTGTGTGGAGTGTGTGAGATTATGTGGAGTGTGTGAGACTGTGTGGAGTGTGTGAGAGTGTGTGGAGTGTGTGAGAGTATGTGGAGTGTGTGGAGTGTGTGAGAGTGTGTGGAGCGTGTGAGAGTGTGTGGAGTGTGTGAGAGTGTGTGGAGTGTGTGAGAGTGTGTGGAGTGTGTGAGAGTGTGTGGAGTGTGTGAGAGTGTGTGGAGTGTGTGAGAGTGTGTGGAGTGTGTGGAGTGTGTGAGAGTGTGTGGAGAGTGTGGGAGTGTGTGGAGTGTGTGGAGTGTGTGAGAGTGTGTGGAGTGTGTGAGAGTGTGTGGAGTGTGTGAGAGTGTGTGAGAGTGTGTGGAGTGTGTGGAGAGTGTGAGAGTGTGTGGAGAGTGTGAGAGTGTGTGAGAGTGTGTGGAGAGTGTGAGAGTGTGTGGAGTGTGTGAGAGTGTGTGAGAGTGTGTGGAGTGTGTGAGAGTGTGTGGAGAGTGTGAGAGTGTGTGGAGTGTGTGAGAGTGTGTGGAGTGTGTGAGAGTGTGTGGAGTGTGTGGAGTGTGTGGAGAGTGTGAGAGTGTGTGGAGAGTGTGAGAGTATGTGGAGTGTGTGGAGTGTGTGAGAGTGTGTGGAGTGTGTGAGAGTGTGTGGAGTGTGTGAGAGTGTGTGGAGTGTGTGGAGTGTGTGAGAGTGTGTGGAGTGTGTGAGAGTGTGTGGAGTGTGTGAGAGTGTGTGGAGTGTGTGAGAGTATGTGGAGTGTGTGGAGTGTGTGAGAGTGTGTGGAGTGTGTGAGAGTGTGTGGAGTGTGTGGAGCGTGTGAGAGTGTGTGGAGTGTGTGAGAGTATGTGGAGTGTGTGAGAGTGTGTGGAGTGTGTGAGAGTGTGTGGAGTGTGTGAGAGTGTGTGGAGTGTGTGGAGTTTGTGAGAGTGTGTGGAGTGTGTGAGAGTATGTGGAGTGTGTGAGAGTGTGTGAGAGTGTGTGGAGTGTGTGGAGTGTGTGGAGTGTGTGAGAGTGTGTGGAGTGTGTGAGAGTGTGTGAGAGTGTGTGGAGTGTGTGGAGTGTGTGGAGAGTGTGAGAGTGTGTGGAGAGTGTGAGAGTATGTGGAGTGTGTGGAGTGTGTGAGAGTGTGTGGAGAGTGTGAGAGTATGTGGAGTGTGTGGAGTGTGTGAGAGTGTGTGGAGTGTGTGAGAGTGTGTGAGAGTGTGTGAGAGTGTGTGGAGTGTGTGAGAGTATGTGGAGTGTGTGGAGTGTGTGAGAGTATGTGGAGTGTGTGGAGTGTGTGAGAGTATGTGGAGTGTGTGGAGTGTGTGGAGTGTGTGAGAGTGTGTGGAGTGTGTGGAGTGTGTGGAGTGTGTGAGAGTGTGTGGAGTGTGTGGAGTGTGTGAGAGTATGTGGAGTGTGTGAGAGTGTGTGGAGTGTGTGGAGTGTGTGAGAGTATGTGGAGTGTGTGAGAGTGTGTGAGAGTGTGTGAGAGTGTGTGAGAGTGTGTGGAGTGTGTGGAGTGTGTGTGTGTGTGGAGTGTGTGGAGTGTGTGAGAGTGTGTGGAGTGTGTGGAGTGTGTGAGAGTGTGTGAGAGTGTGTGGAGTGTGTGGAGTGTGTGAGAGTGTGTGGAGTGTGTGGAGTGTGTGAGAGTGTGTGGAGAGTGTGAGAGTGTGTGGAGAGTGTGAGAGTATGTGGAGTGTGTGGAGTGTGTGAGAGTGTGTGGAGTGTGTGGAGTGTGTGAGAGTGTGTGAGAGTGTGTGGAGTGTGTGGAGTGTGTGAGAGTGTGTGGAGTGTGTGGAGTGTGTGGAGTGTGTGTGTGCTGACCATCATCATCATCATCAGTGTGAGCAGTTGACTCTTTTGAAGAGAATTTACCCCCCGAGTAAATAACCGGAGTCCTCGGAGCGTGGCTGAACTGAATGGGGGAATTCGAGCAGGAGGAGGCGAACTGGGCGTCAGGTAATCCGGCACTAAACATTCCCGCTGACACACTGCCCACCCTCCCGGATACTTCATTCCTCTGGGTAATGGGACGCGGGAGCGGATAAATGAATATATATGCATATGGATGAAAGCAGACAAAGTTAAAGATCATCAATTTCAGGAGGTCAGGCGCTGAATAATTCATAGAAGTACAAAGAGAGAGACGCAGAGAGCTTTAGGCAGTAAACAAAACAACATACAAATAAATAAGCACAGTGTGTGAGAGAGGAAGCACGTCCTCATGGGTTTCATCTGTTTGTTCTGATAAAGCAGTGCTATAAAATGGGCCACACACACACACACACACACACACACATACACACACACACACACACACACACTCACACACAAATGTAGAAATATAGTATAAAAAAATTGAATGACCTTTTAAAGAGTTTTGCTTCACACGCTGCCCAGACACAGACTTCGCCTTTTAATCCTCCACCTGACTTCATCTGCGTCTCTCACACTGTGTTTTTTTGACTGACTCAGCTTGTGTGTGTGTGTGTGTGTGTGTGTATGTGTGTGTGTGTGTGTGTGTGCGCGAGTGAGAGAGAGAGATTTATTCCTACAGGTCTACAGAATGCTGTTAGCAAAACAACATAACCTTTAGCAGCAGAACAATCCTTTACAGAAAGCAGCACAGCTCACAGCTCCTCATTATCTCCTCACAGGCAAAATACAAAAGGGATGAAAGAAAGAACGATTCTGGAGTTGTTAAGAATGTTGAAAGAAAGAAAAGACAACGAAAAAAAAAGAAGGAAAATATGCTGTAATTATCAGAAACGTATGATGAAAGAAACAAAGTTGGAAATAAAGACTGAAAGAAAAAGAGGGGAAGATTTAGCCATTGTTTAACACGAAAAATGTTGTAGTTGTCAAAGAACAAAAGAAAGAAAGTTACTGATTAATCATGAAAAATAGAAAAAAAGAAATCAAGAAAGAAATATGGGGAATATTCTGAAGTTATTAAAAATGTACAAAGAAAAAAATAGACAAAAAGAAAAAAAAACTGAAAGGAAGGAAGGAAGGAAGGAAAGAAGGAAGGAAAGAAGGAAGGAAAGAAGGAAGGAAGGAAGATTCAGCCACTGTTTAACACAAGAAACTAAGAAAGAATAAAAGAAATTTTGGAAGTTTGGAAGGACAGAATTCTGTAATTGTAATTCTGTAATTGCAGAAAGTGTAAGGGTAGAAAAACCCATCATTGTCAAAAGAAAGAAAGAAAGAAAGAAAGAAAGAAAGAAAGAAAGAAAGAAAGAAAGAAAGAAAGAAAGAAAGAAAGAAAGACAGAAAGAAAGAAAGAAAGAAAACAATGTTTTTTAATTAATATGGAAATGATTTGATTTTATCATTAATCTTTTACAAGAAATATTCTGCTCTTCTGGTTTCTATATCTAGTTTCTCTGAAATCAGATCTCATCTACATGATAAAACATTCCACCACACACACACACACACACACACACACACACGACGGTGAGACGTGGTAAAAAAGCTTTTAGAAAACAGCCTCATGTGCTACAGGATGGTGAAGATCTCACATCATGATTTTGGAGGAAGCTGCAGATCTTTTGCTCCACATGATGAATGATCTTGTTCAGTTCCTTCTCAGTTTAATGTGTAAATTGTTTAATATGTGTTTCACGCAGCTCTTTTTTGGCAGGAAGTAAGCAAACTTTGTGTTTCAGCTCATCTAGCTCCATCACCTCACATGACATGACATAACATCCTGTTGATTAGTCTCCTGCGTCGGATTTCACAGCGAGGAGCTCAGGCGCTCAGGAATGCTGTGATATGCATCGGTCATATTAAACGTGTCATAACGCTGAATGTACAAACTACTTATAATGTATGTGTGACCATGTTTATACATATTAAACATCAGAGGTGCTAATGAAGTGCAAACCCTGTCGTCATCTGCATTACGACTCACTTCACACATCTGATTCTTTTTCATTCATACAGCTTACGTAAGAGCTATACTGGGAATACTGGGAATGAGGGAGGATGCTAGGTGGGATGCTAGGTGAGAGACAGAGCCCACAGAGACAGATGGGAAACATGCCAGCATCAGGACTGAACCACAGGCCCTGGATTTCAGAGGTGGCTGATTTGATTCTTTCCAAATATTCAAATGAATCACTCTTTACAAATTCCAATTAATAAATTAATAACTCTTAAAAATTATTATACAGAAAATCTGTAAGTTCTTAAAGGTCTGAGATTACAGGAAGTAATGACGACAGGTTTATACCATCACTCTGTGTAGAACTGTTTTTGAGGCAAATAAGAAACTCTATGCAAATTGATTCACTTAAAATATTCATTTGAGGGAGTCATTTGAAAATGATTAATTTATGTATTGCTCATAACTAACCTCCAATTTTCATGTTTTTTTTTATTGTTTTGTGTGTGTGTGTGTGTGTGTGTGTGTATATGTGTGTGCTTGTGCGACATGAAGTTTTTTGTTGATTCCTCTACTGACCTCCACTGACTCGTGAAATCCAATCAATGGCCATTGTGATTTGAACTCATTCATCCTCTGCCTTTGCTGTCATAGAGCCTGGTGCCTGAGAAGATTCAATTTAGATGAATTTTGACCCCTGAGACACGCATTATTCAGCGTTGCTCTATGTAATCTCATTTGGAGTGTTTTCAGGATAAAGACATGTATTCACATCCTCGCTCTAGCCCTCTGCTAAACTCAGCCGAATCTTTATGCTAAGTTATGTTAAAAAGCTGTAACACAATCGTTTCAGCATCTGTTATATTAGCACTGGGTTTCAGCTCTTTGCATCAATGTTTTAGACTTAAAAAAAATGTTTGTTGAGATTAGAATATGGCAAAACAAGTAGAGAAGTAATGGGCTCTGGGATGCGAAGCCACCACGAAATATATAATGTTTTTACGTATCTCCATTACACAGAACTTCTAGAAGCTTCCTCATTATTTCCTTCAGCTTTACATGTTTTGTCTTTTTTTTTAAATCACTTCCTGGGTGCAGACACAGTAAACATATATGTAAATATACACTATATTGCCAAAAGTGTAAAAAAGAGGGGGTGATAAAAATAAATAAATATAATTATATAATGTAAAATATCAGTCAAGTACAAGAGGTATCTTTTGTCAAGGGAAGAGAAACCCTATAGGAAAAATGTCCTAAATCTATACACTATATTGCCAAAAGATTTGGGACACCCCTCCAAACTCTTACAGTTTTTGTTCTTAAAGTTTTGGGACACCCCTCCACCCCTCCATTCATTTCAGGTGTTGTTTTTTTCAGGGATTTAGCTTGGACCCTTAGTTCCAGTGAAAGGAACTCTTAATGCTTCAGCATACCAAGACATTTTGGACAATTTTATGCTCCCAACTTTGTGGGAATAGTTTGAGGATGACCCCTCGCTCATACATGTCTTTATGGACCTTGCTTTGTGCACTGGTGTGCACTGTTGGAACAGGAAGCGGTCATCCCCAAACATGAAGCTGTCCAAAATGTCTTATGTTGAAGACATTTTGTTGAAACATTAAGAGTTCCTTTCACTGGAACTAAGAGGCCGAGCCCAACCCCTGAAAACAACACCTGAATTCAATGATTTGGAGGGGTGTCCCAAAACTTTTGGCAATATAGTGTATAGATAGTTCATTTTTCCTATAGGGTTTCTCTTCCCTTGACAAAAGATACCTCTTGTACTTGACTGATATTTTACATTATGTAATTATATTTATTTATTTTTATCACCCCCTCTTTTTTACACTATCCAAAAATGTTATCAATAAATTTTTAGTCAGGGAAACAAAAATCAGATAAAGCCTGAAGGTAAATTTCTGATACAGGAATAATAAAAAAAATAGTAATAAATGAAATGAAATGAAATTAAATTAAATTAAATTAAATTAAATTAAATTAAATTAAATTAAAAATTTACATAGAACAAAATCAGAAACTAAATTACCAGAATAAATGAGAATAATAAAATATTAATGAAAAAAAACCCCAGGAAATCATTAAATAAAAAAAACATGTTTCTGTTTAGAACAAACCAAAAGTGCTAAACATTTCTAATTCCAAATACAAATAGCACTACATTATTCCAGGGGGAACTCCTGGTGTTCCACAAGTCTCAGTACTCTATCCTTTTTAATTTTTCATCTATATTCACCTATAGACATGGGGAAATAAGAAAAAAATATTTCTTTTTACCCCCCATTTAAAAGAGATGCATTATCAGCCTTTCTGTCCATCAAACATGGTTAACGTTATCTCTGCCTCCCAGAGAGTGATTTTTTTACGGCTGTTTTATGGCTCTTGCCTTACAGAGCACTTACAGAAGCAAAATAATTCATATCTGCAATAGTCGTGTGTGTATACTTTCTCATTTATCATAACCAATACACTGGGATGCATTTGGTTTAAAAGGGTCACTGTTGCAAATCGATCAAGAATGATACGCTGTACTGGGGAAAAAAAAATTCAGATTGCTATGGGACTAAAAGGCTTAAAAACTGATGCTGGCGTTAGGCCGTATTGAATCCTTTAGAATTTGCTGAGAAATTCTCCATAGTTCATCTCAATAAATCGTGGGAAAATAACAGAGGGGGCATTTTATATAGTTCATTCCATTATTGTAATTACTTCAGAAGCTAGGCTACGGTTAATGAATGAGCTGGAACATAGGAGGACTTCCATTTTAGCAACTTCTCTCTTCGCCTCATTTTTTTTTGTCCCAAAGTGCTCTCAAATGAAGGAAGGTTCCAGAAATCTTAAAGCCCTGAACGTCTCAGCAGCTCCAGCTGATGTATACAATGTATATTCTGTTCAATTTGATTCATATTGCAATTTTAACAATGCACTTGTTCACAAAGCAGCTTTACAGAAATAAATAAATTATAAACTTTTTATACTATTTCAATTTATCCTTACTGACCAAGTCAGTGCCAATTTCCTTTTCTTTCTATAGCTGTTTACTGTGTGCTCAAAAATGCAACTGTGTAAGCAGGAGATTCATTCTAGCTTTAACATGAAGTCTGTATTATTATAACTAATCACTGATGGAGAATTGAAGGCAAAACTGTTCATAAGAATTGCAGTCCAAAGCGATCTTTATGGTTCCTACAGTAAATAGTACCATCTACAGTAATCTCATGTATCTCCAGGCTGTCCATGTGGAGCAAACCTCAGCATCAGTGAGCAAGCTCCAAATGATGAGAACCAGAAGTAGGGCATCAGGATGGATCAGGGAGGTCTGGAGAGCAGAAGGCCTCAGGAGCACTGGGAGCTCTGGAGTACCATGTGTAGCTTGAGAGAGACATGCACACACACAGATTATTAAGTATGCTCATTATCACATAATGGTTGAGGACAATGTACATTGTGTTCAGAGTGCAAGCAGGGACTAGCTATGACAGCATGACTAAAAGAAAAAGCCAGAAGGTGATACAGACATGAGGACATCATCATCAGATCTGAGTGGACACATGAGAGTCAGGGGAACAAAAACTCTCCAAACATCTCAGCTCACCTCTGAACCATCCAGATATGCTCCTTTACCTAAAAACAATTATTCATATGCTTGGACTGAACAAATGTTTTTTCAGCCTAGAGACTGTCTCTGAGCCCCAAACATTATCACAAACAGTTACAAGCTTTCAGTTGTTCTAGCTTTAGTGTTTGACGAACTAACAAATAGCCTGCACCTTTTAATTGAAGTTGGTGTTGCAGATCATGAAAGACCAAAACTTTGCTCAGGTAATGTGACGTGAGACCATTCACTGGTTTATAGGTTGTTATATAGTGTGTATTATATAGTGTGTGTTATACGGTGTGTATTATATAGTGTTTATTATACTATGTGTATTATACGATGTGTATTATATGGTGTGTATTATACGGTGTGTATTATACGGTGTGTATTATATGGTGTGTATTATATGGTGTGTATTATATGGTGTGTATTATATGGTGTGTATTATATGGTGTGTATTAAATGGTGTGTATTATACAGTGTTTATTATGCTATGTGTATTATACGGTGTGTATTATATGGTGTGTATTATACGGTGTGTATTATACGGTGTGTATTATATGGTGTGTATTATATGGTGTGTATTATATGGTGTGTATTAAATGGTGTGTATTATACAGTGTTTATTATGCTATGTGTATTATACGGTGTGTATTATATGGTGTGTATTATACGGTGTGTATTATATGGTGTGTATTATATGGTGTGTATTATACAGTGTTTATTATACTATGTGTATTATACTATGTGTATTATACGGTGTGTATTATATGGTGTGTATTATACAGTGTTTATTATACTATGTGTATTATACAGTGTGTATTACATGGTGTGTATTATATGGTGTGTATTATACGGTGTGTATTATATGGTGTGTATTATATGGTGTGTATTATACGGTGTGTATTATATGGTGTGTATTATACGGTGTGTGTTATATGGTGTGTATTATATGGTGTGTATTATACGGTGTGTATTATACAGTGTTTATTATACTATGTGTATTATACGGTGTGTATTATATGGTGTGTATTATATGGTGTGTATTATATGGTGTGTATTATACGGTGTGTATTATATGGTGTGTTTTATATGGTGTGTATTATACGGTGTGTATTATATGGTGTGTATTATATGGTGTGTATTATATGGTGTGTATTATATGGTGTGTATTATATGGTGTGTATTATACAGTGTGTATTATATGGTGTGTATTATATGGTGTGTATTATACAGTGTGTATTATATGGTGTGTATTATATGGTGTGTATTATACAGTGTGTATTATATGGTGTGTATTATATGGTGTGTATTATATGGTGTGTATTATATGGTGTGTATTATATGGTGTGTATTATATGGTGTGTATTATATGGTGTGTATTATATGGTGTGTATTATACGGTGTGTATTATATGGTGTGTATTATACGGTGTGTATTATATGGTGTGTATTATATGGTGTGTATTATATGGTGTGTATTATACGGTGTGTATTATATGGTGTGTATTATACAGTGTTTATTATACTATGTGTATTATACGGTGTGTATTATATGGTGTGTATTATATGGTGTGTATTATACGGTGTGTATTATATGGTGTGTATTATATGGTGTGTATTATACGGTGTGTATTATATGGTGTGTATTATATGGTGTGTATTATATGGTGTGTATTATATGGTGTGTATTATATGGTGTGTATTATATGGTGTGTATTATACGGTGTGTATTATATGGTGTGTATTATATGGTGTGTATTATACAGTGTGTATTATATGGTGTGTATTATATGGTGTGTATTATACAGTGTGTATTATATGGTGTGTATTATATGGTGTGTATTATATGGTGTGTATTATACGGTGTGTATTATATGGTGTGTATTATATGGTGTGTATTATACGGTGTGTATTATATGGTGTGTATTATACGGTGTGTATTATATGGTCTGTGTTATATGGTGTGTATTATATGGTGTGTATTATACGGTGTGTATTATATGGTGTGTATTATATGGTGTGTATTATACGGTGTGTATTATATGGTCTGTGTTATATGGTGTGTATTATATGGTGTGTATTATATGGTGTGTATTATACGGTGTGTATTATATGGTGTGTATTATACGGTGTGTATTATATGGTGTGTATTATACGGTGTGTATTATATGGTGTGTATTATACATGGTGTGTATTATATGGTGTTTATTATACGGTGTGTATTATATGGTGTGTATTATACGGTGTGTATTATATGGTGTGTATTATATGGTGTGTATTATATGGTGTGTATTATATGGTGTGTATTATACGGTGTGTATTATATGGTGTGTATTATACGGTGTGTGTTATATGGTGTGTATTATATGGTGTGTATTATACGGTGTGTATTATACAGTGTTTATTATACTATGTGTATTATACGGTGTGTATTACATGGTGTGTATTATATGGTGTTTATTATACGGTGTGTATTATATGGTGTGTATTATACGGTGTGTATTATATGGTGTGTATTATATGGTGTGTATTATACGGTGTGTATTATACAGTGTTTATTATACTATGTGTATTATACGGTGTGTATTATATGGTGTGTATTATACAGTGTTTATTATACTATGTGTATTATACGGTGTGTATTATATGGTGTGTATTATATGGTGTGTATTATACAGTGTTTATTATACTATGTGTATTATACGGTGTGTATTATATGGTGTGTATTATATGGTGTGTATTATACAGTCTTTATTATACTATGTGTATTATACGGTGTGTATTATATGGTGTGTATTATATGGTGTGTATTATATGGTGTGTATTATACGGTGTGTATTATATGGTCTGTGTTATATGGTGTGTATTATATGGTGTGTATTATACGGTGTGTATTATATGGTGTGTATTATATGGTGTGTATTATACAGTGTTTATTATACTATGTGTATTATACGGTGTGTATTATACGGTGTGTATTATATGGTGTGTATTATACAGTGTTTATTATACTATGTGTATTATACGGTCTGTATTATATGGTGTGTATTATATGGTGTGTATTATACGGTGTGTATTATATGGTGTGTATTATACGGTGTGTATTATATGGTCTTTGTTATATGGTGTGTATTATACAGTCTTTATTATACTATGTGTATTATACGGTGTGTATTATATGGTGTGTATTATACAGTGTTTATTATACTATGTGTATTATATGGTGTGTATTATATGGTGTGTATTATACTATATGTATTATATGGTCTTTGTTATATGGTGTGTATTATATGGTGTGTATTATACAGTGTTTATTATACTATGTGTATTATACGGTCTGTATTATATGGTGTGTATTATACAGTGTGTATTACACTGTGTGTACTACATGGTGTGTATTATGTGATGTGTATTATACAGTGTGTATAATATAGGTCTATTATATAAGTCTATTGTATGGTATGTATTATATGGTGTGTATTACATTGGTTGTGTATTATTATATTAAATGGTGTGTATTAGCCAAAACAGATCTATTTGCAGTACTGCATTGTCTACAAGTTCAGAAAAAAAATGTTAATTGCTTTGTCTTAAAACATCACAAGACATTTTTCAGCCCATGACAGAAATTGACAAATCTTTCTCCTGAGTAAGTCTGAATGTCAGTGTGTCAGCTCTCTGAGATCTCATCATCTCCTGAAATGAAGCCCAGGCAAGAATAATAGTCATGTCTGCAATTACTATTATTCATTATAGCATATCTCTGTGATTAGAACTAGTCGCTCACGTCCTGACCTCAGCTTTAACACTCAAACTGAAGAAGTTAACTGGCAGGAGTTCAGAGGGACACGAAAAACACTCTAACTGCCTCCAGGAACACATCATCTCTTCTCTTAGTCAATTCAATTACAGTGATGCATTTCCTATTGACACTGGACACGAACACACACACACACACACACACACACACACACACACACTAACTGGAGATCCCCAGTATCTACAATGATTAGAAGCAGAATCTATATTCTGCAAGCAAGGCCCCCAACCTCCCCATGCTCCAGGGGCACTGCATCATGGCTGAACCCTGGCTCTGACCCCAACCCCCAAGGATGGGATACGGGAAGAAAGAATATCACTGTGCAGTAATGTAAATTAAATAAATGCTAAATAAAATAAAGTCTATAAATATATATATATATATATATATATATATATATATATATATATATATATATATATATATATATACACTATATTGCCAAAAGTATTCGCTCACCCATCCAAATAATCAGAATCAGGTGTTCCAATCATTTCCATGGCCACAGGTGTATAAAATCAAGCACCTAGGCATGCAGACTGTTTTTACAAACATTTGTGAAAGAATGGGTCGCTCTCAGGAGCTCAGTGAATTCCAGCGTGGAACTGTGATAGGATGCCGCCTGTGCAACAAATCCAGTCATGAAATTTCCTCGCTCTAAATATTCCACAGTCAACTGTCAGCTGTATTATAAGAACGTGGAAGTGTTTGGGAACGACAGCAACTCAGCCACGAAGTGGTAGGCCACGTAAACTGACGGAGCGGGGTCAGCGGATGCTGAGGCGCATAGTGCGAAGAGGTCGCCAACTTTCTGCAGAGTCAATCGCTACAGACCTCCAAACTTCATGTGGCCTTCAGATTAGCTCAAGAACAGTACGCAGAAAGCTTCATGGAATGGGTTTCCATGGCCGAGCAGCTGCATCCAAGCCATACATCACCAAGTGCAATGCAAAGCGTCGGATGCAGTGGTGTAAAGCACGCCGCCACTGGACTCTAGAGCAGTGGAGACGCGTTCTCTGGAGTGACGAATCGCGCTTCTCCATCTGGCAATCTGATGGACGAGTCTGGGTTTGGTGGTTGCCAGGAGAACGGTACTTGTCTGACTGCATTGTGCCAAGTGTAAAGTTTGGTGGAGGGGGGATTATGGTGTGGGGTTGTTTTTCAGGAGCTGGGCTTGGCCCCTTAGTTCCAGTGAAAGGAACTCTGAATGCTTCAGCATACCAAGACATTTTGGACAATTCCATGCTCCCAACTTTGTGGGAACAGTTTGGAGCTGGCCCCTTCCTCTTCCAACATGACTGTGCACCAGTGACCAAAGCAAGGTCCATAAAGACATGGATGACAGAGTCTGGTGTGGATGAACTTGACTGGCCTGCACAGAGTCCTGACCTCAACCCGATAGAACACCTTTGGGATGAATTAGAGCGGAGACTGAGAGCCAGGCCTTCTCGTCCAACATCAGTGTGTGACCTCACAAATGCGCTTCTGGAAGAATGGTCAAAAATTCCCATAAACACACTCCTAAACCTTGTGGACAGCCTTCCCAGAAGAGTTGAAGCTGTTATAGCTGCAAAGGTTGGACAGACGTCATATTGAACCCTATGGATTAGGAATGGGATGCCACTTAAGTTCATATGCGAGTCAATATTACTCAATACCAAAATAAAAAGAAAGCATCTGGAATACAGCAGTGGCTAAGGTACAAAGAAAATAAAAAGCATATTAACAAAGCCACTATACTTATTCTCCAGATGTTACATTTTTAACAATGGACATTGTCTGAAAGCAGTTTTACAGAAGTATAGAAACATAATATATATATATATATATATATATATATATATATATATATAAAGTTTAAACTTAAATAGCTATTTTATCCCTAATGAGAAGCCTGAGGTGACAGCGGCGAGGAAAAACTCTCTGAGATGATATGAAGCAGAAACCTTAAGAGGAACCAGAGAAGGGAACCTCATCCTCATTTGGGTGACACTGGACAGTAAATAATGTCCTTTCTACAACAGCAACCAAGGGCTTATGGGGAATTATTAGGTTAGTGTAGTTTCTGAGATCATTGACTATAAGTTATCAAAAATGTACATCATAACATATATACATAACATGGATACATAAATGATCTCAATAATACAGTATTGAAATACTTTAATCATGAATCATGACACTTACATACCCGATCCGTTAGCATTAAACCCCTAGGTCCACTCGTTGGCACACGATTCCACTGCATCTGCCGAAATTTACATACCCAATGACTCTGTTACATAACTTAGCAGTACATTTTAAAGACGTGAAAGCAATCTTACTACCAAAGATAATGTTTCCACTCGGTAAATCCTGGTTGCTGTGACTTCACTGTTAGTGCACAAGCCACTAAAAACTAATGAATAGTGTCAAGCAAGTAGACTGGAAACCTTGTATAAGATCTAAATATACGTGGTCACTATTATATGAGTCCACATATATTTTATATAATTATACATACACTAGAAACAGTGTTTATATTTACTACCTGGCCACAAAAGGAACACTGTTATTTATATTATATCTCCTATCCCTGACCTAAACTAGTTTCCAAAATAAGACAAGATTTCTAGCGTATTTCTTCTGGCATTCATCATAATATTTAAAAAATACTTTGTAAACAATTTGGAATAGCATACATTACTGTATAATCAAAAGGCACTTAAAGGGTTCCATTTTGACTCACAGCAGCACCATATTATACAGTTTGTATTATATAGTGTGTATTATACAGTTTGTATTATATAGTGTGTATTATACAGTTTGTATTATATAGTGTGTATTATATAGTGTGTATTATACAGTGTGTATTATATAGTGTGTTATATAATGTGTATTATACAGTGTGTATTATATAGTGTGTATTATACAGTGTGTATTATACAGTGTGTATTATATAGAGTGTGTTATACAGTGTGTATTATACAGTGTGTATTATATAGAGTGTGTTATACAGTGTGTATTATACAGTTTGTGTTATATAATGTGTATTATATAGTGTGTATTATATAGTGTGTGTTATATAATGTGTATTATACAGTGTGTATTATATAGTGTGTATTATACAGTGTGTATTATATAGTGTGTGTTATATAGTGTGTGTTATATAATGTGTATTATACAGTGTGTATTATACAGTTTGTATTATATAGTGTGTATTATACGGTGTGTATTATATAGTGTGTATTATACAGTGTGTATTATATAGTGTGTGTTATATAATGTGTATTATACAGTGTGTATTATATAGAGTGTGTTATACAGTGTGTATTATACAGTTTGTATTATATAGTGTGTATTATATAGTGTGTGTTATATAATGTGTATTATACAGTGTGTATTATATAGTGTGTGTTATATAATGTGTATTATACAGTGTGTATTATACAGTGTGTATTATATAGTGTGTATTATATAGTGTGTATTATATGGTGTGTATTATACAGTGTGTATTATATAGTGTGTATTATATAGTGTGTATTATATGGTGTGTATTATACAGTGTGTATTATACAGTGTGTATTATACGGTGTGTATTATATAGTGTGTATTATATAGTGTGTATTATATGGTGTGTATTATACAGTGTGTATTATACAGTGTGTATTATACGGTGTGTATTATATCGTGTGTATTATATGGTGTGTGTATTATATGGTGTGTATTATACAGTGTGTATTATATGGTGTGTATTATACGGTGTGTATTATACGGTGTGTATTATATGGTGTGTATTATACAGTGTGTATTATACAATGTGTATTATATAGTGTGTGTTACATAATGTGTATTATACAGTGTGTATTATACAGTGTGTATTATATAGTGTGTGTTATACGGTGTGTATTATATAGTGTGTATTATACAGTGTGTATTATATAGTGTGTATTATATAGTGTGTGTTATACGGTGTGTATTATATAGTGTGTATTATACAGTGTGTATTATATAGTGTGTGTTATACAGTGTGTATTATATAGTGTGTATTATATGGTGTGTATTATACAGTGTGTATTATATAGTGTGTATTATACAGTGTGTATTATATAGTGTGTATTATATAGTGTGTATTATACGCTGTGTATTATACAGTGTGTATTATACAGTGTGTATTATATAGTGTGTGTTATATAGTGTGTGTTATATAATGTGTATTATACAGTGTGTATTATACAGTGTGTATTATACAGTGTGTATTATATAGTGTGTATTATACAGTGTGTATTATACGCTGTGTATTATATAGTGTGTATTATATAGTGTGTATTATACAGTGTGTATTATACGCTGTGTATTATATAGTGTGTATTATACGGTGTGTATTATACGGTGTGTATTATATAGTGTGTATTATACGGTGTGTATTATATGGTGTGTATTATATGGTGTGTCTTATACGGTGTGTATTATATGGTGTGTATTATATGGTGTGTCTTATACGGTGTGTATTATATGGTGTGTATTATATGATGTTACATTACTCTATAATCAGAAGGCACTTAATGGACGCCATTTTGAGTCACAGCAGCACTGTGACAGCTTAGTAGGAGATTCAGACGGAATCAATATCAATCTTTTGTGATCTTTCTGGACTGTACAAACTCTAAACTGATCTTTTCTTGTTTTTATAAATGATAAATAAAATATGGGGAAGACATCTGTTTTATGAGAAATAGCTAGCTAGCTAGTTCACTCAATCATATTAGACAAATAGAATTTTCTTGAAAGTTCCACAGGGCATCTTCTTAGGGCTGATTTATGAATCATATGTGTAAGCCATGCTCACTTCCTCTTGCTATAAACTCTGAAAACACTGTCTGGTTGATGAAACCACCATTACTAATCATCTACCAGAACAGTTTCTGGTCAAGCCCTTTCTTACAAAACCTGAAGTGTTTTTCCAGCATGAACACAGCTGAAGAGATGCTTCACAAGAACCTGACGAGGGCCATCAGATGTGTCAGAGAGCACACAACACTAACACTAACTGGAGGTTGAGAACCAGGGACATGAGAGCCACTAGAATGCTGTTTGTGAACTTGTGCATCAACAGTATCATCAGTCTCTCTCTCTCTCTCTCTCTCTCTCTCTCTCTCTCACACACACACACACACACACACACCCATATTCACACTCAACTCATCCTGTAGGACATCTCTGACATTTATACTGATCACAAAGCGGTGACGGGTGATTAAGAGACGAGTGTATGAAAACGTAGCTAATGATGGCAGGCGTTTCCTGTTTAATAAGATCCGAGAGGAAATACATGTGCCGACAAATGTCATTTACATGGCTTAACGATCTTATATTCCTTAGGAGAAGCCTACGTTCTCTTTCTCTCTCTCTCTCTCTCTCTCTCTCTCTCTCTAGAGAGAGATAATAATAATAATAATAATAATAATAATAATAATAATAATATGCATTATTATTATTATTATTATTAATATGCATTATTATTATTATTGTTATTATTAGAATTATTATCTGCCTGTTAAATCAAATAAAGTCAGTATCAGATGACTCATAATACACACACCTCTTCGTTTCTCAGTTTTATTGAAGTATGAAGAATAAATTGACATGTTTACATGAACAGTTGAAAAAAAGTAGTCCATTTATAGGCTTGTTTACACCCCAACACTCTGCAACTCCGATACAATGTGAAATACCTCCTCCGACATGCACTTATCTGTTTACCCACAAACACGACTCCCTTCCTTTAAAAAAGGGAGAAAAAACCCCTTTTCCAGCCTTTCAGAAGCCCACAGAATGCTTCTCACGCTTGGCTCTCCTGCTGCGGTAATAATCCAATTATTGAAAACGCTGCGCTTGTAGTCCTTCTGTTTACGACGTGACGCAAAAATAGACTGGAGCGATTAGAGCTTTTACAACTGCTCCTCCATCTATCCTCCATCAAGTGTGAATTTGTTCTGGATCACGTTTATATCCATCTGCTTCCATTCATCCAACATTTCAGTTTATATATATAATATTGGGCTGTCGGCATTTTTTTTTAAAGAAATGTATTTATTTATTTATTTATTTTTACTGCAGAACAATTCTTGACTTTGTTTATTTTATTTTATTTTATTTTATTTTGATTAAAAAAATCCATTTTATTGCCAAAGGATCTGGTCTTTTAATAAGAAATAATAAGTAATAAGAAATAAAAATTAAATAAATAAAGTTACATGAAATAAATTAAAAATTAGGAAAATAAAACAAAGTAAAGAATTAAAAAAAATAAATTAATTAATTAATTAATTAAGAAAAACAGAAAATTATATAGTATATATAATATATATATATATAAATAATATATATATAAAAAAAAATGCTACACAAAAGCAGAAACCTGGTCCATTTTTTTTTACTCAAAAAATATAAAATAATTTATTTTTTAAAAATCTCATCTTTCAGTGAGTACAACATATATTTCATCATCATCTATTTAATAATAATAGCTACGGGCATATTTTTATGAAAAGAAAAAAACAATGAATTACATTAAAAAATATAAATAAATAAACAATAAATAAATAAATAATTGAATAAAACAAAAAACTCAATAGTGTTGTAGTCAATCTACTATTAGCTTATGTGCAGGGCTACTTTTATAATTAACTGTGTGTGTGTGTGTGTGTGTGTGTTGGCATTTAATTAACAATATAGTGACACAAACAGTTGCTTACACTTATGTTTTTTTTCATGCAACACAATTTTTTATGATTTAGATTATATTATTAATAATTATTATACCGAATAATTTTTAATCGTCTTGTACGTGTGTATCAGATTAGCGTGTACAGATTGCATGCTCACTGCTGGAGATCTTTGTACCCTCACAGATTTTTCTTACCCAAAGTGGAACAAAACGCTTCATTCTGCCTCCTGAACTAAACAAACCCAACAGCGTTCTAAAGAGTTAATTAGTGTTGGAAATGGGAAATCAGTTCATTAGAAAGGCATGTGACGGAGCTGCTGCTGAACTCTGACAGAGCTGCTGTGGTGTTCAACTACATCAGCTTTAATTCTGCTGGTGTTCATCGTACCCCGGCGACCCGACTGCTGCGGTTCGGATCCTAAAATAGGCGTCTGCCCGCTGGGGAACAGTGAGCGAATATGCAACACGGCACTTCATGTTTCAGCGTGATACTGCGTGTCCTTGATGAGATCTATTGTATTCCTTAATTGCCATTTTAACAAATTAAACTCCAGGGGAAGCTCCTCGCTCTACAAAAGGCAGTGACGCGGAGAGAGTGCACACACAACACAACACAACAAAATATAACATTCAGTAATAAAAAACACCCCTTTGGGAAAATGTTCTTCACTATAATATCTTTCTAATTTTTTTAAACTAGCAGAAGTGACTAATTTTAGGATCTGTGAAGCTTCATCTGTGTCTTTATTTCCTCCTTAGAAATGCAGAGATGCAGAAGACGTTGTTTCGCCTAACCTGAGGAGAATTCTGGAGGTTTTCCAGCTGTGAGACACGACTGAAACAGTGATACATTTCACTGGTCAAAAGGAAAGTATTACATGTGAATATTGCGTACGTAAGACGGAATACAAAAACATACAGATGGAAAGTCAATGTGGCAAAAGGTTCAGAATTAAAGGTTAATAAATAAATTTTGAATGTGGAATTTAATATTAATATCCTGAATATCTTTTTCTGTAAAGATGCTTTAGGGAAATGTTTATTTTTGAAAGCTCTAAACTAAAATAAATTTAAAAAAAAAATATTAAAAATGTATATATGTATAAATAAATAAATAAATAAATAAGCAAACAAATAAATAAATAAATAAAAAAGTAAATAAATACAATTATGGATTGTACATAAAAATAAAAATTAAATTAAATAAATAATTAAATAAATAAACTAATAAATAAGTAAAATTTTGTACATTTGGCACTTCATATTCTACATCCTGGATTGTAGATAAAAACAATTAATGAATTTTAAAAATTAAATGAATAAACAAACAAATAAATAAATAAAATTGTTTATTAAATTAAATTAATTACATTTGGCGTTTCATAGTCTTATTCATATTCATATCCTAACTTGTAGATGTGGTTTGACCTTTGACCTCATTTGCAGATTTTATATATAAAATAAAATAAAAAAATCTACTTTACCACTGCTAAATGTTCTGGTACTTTGGAATTTAAACACTGGGGGCAGATTTATGATCTTTTTTATTAATTATTAAATTAAACTTCAATAAAGATTTGGCAATTTATTGGTATGATGGTTGTAGTGGATCAAGATCCTTTCCCGGGAAATCGGAAGCAGGAACAGACCCCAGAATCTCCTGGGTTTTCAGACAGAAAGCAGCTGAGTTGGTTCAGGAACTTTACCTTAAGCATATGCCCCCTTGTTGAAGCTATATCCAGCATATCCCCCTGGACCAAGACCCCGAATCAGACCCAGGACCTCTTGGACAGGTCAATATCTCACATCTGGATGGTACTCATATGGAGATCCATTAGAAACAGCTGGAAGTCTCATGTGTGGCTCTGTAGTATGCAGCTTCTCATTAGTTTAACACTGGCTTTTGTTTTAATGGCTGAGGGCAGCAAACAGGCATATTTGTGCTACTTTATTGTGTGAACAGCGTGTTTTCTAATCTGGAGAGTGAATAATATCTCAGCTGTGCACTAATGAGACTCATCTGAGTGGAGGATAGAGGACGGCTGTGGAGAAGAGATAGAGCGCTCGTCTCCTCCTCCGAGAGCTCCATTAGACTCCGACTATCTCTCAATGAGTGCTACGTTTCAGTTCGTTCACCCCGAGCATGTGTGTGTGTGTGTGTGTTTATGAGTGTGTGTGTGTGTGTGTGTGTGGCATCCGACAGACGGATGGCTGCATCCAGACACTGCATCAAGTCGCAATAACTGTAAACTCATGCAGAATTTCTTTTTGAATCACTTCCTGCTTTTTTATGGTAGACATTTTGCTGCATACTGCCTTTTTTTTGTTGCTTTTCAGCTTAATTACATTTGGAGCATGCACCATCATTTTTCTGTAAAACCAAAGTGACCTCAGCAGAGTTCAGCACAACTACACGTCTTATTTTTGTCCCAAGACGCCATGGGCTTTTAGCCGGAATACACAGGCAATCAATTCACTAGGCTCTTTTATTAATAGAATAAAAAAAAGTCAGTAACTGATATTTTCTAATACGTCTTCATCTTTAATGATCAATTATTTCAGATATTTACTGTTACACATGTTCTGTTACGTTAGAGCTAAGGGTTTTTATGTTAGATAAACGTGAAATGGTTGATGTGAAACTTTGTCTCTTCGATTTCTGTGGATTTTTTGACGAAGACTGCATGCTAAAAAGTTGACCTAAAGTCACAAGCTAACAATTATCTATAATACGTTTATGATACTCCTTCTATTAACTATTTTTTCCACTAAATATCATTCCATTTATTTATTTTCTTCATAACTTTTACCCAAAAACTCTTCAGTGCAGATGCTAGATGATACCTAATGACCAGTAGTGGCCTAACGCTGACCGACAGTGAGAGCGGCAACGGTGTTGATTTATAAACTCGTCCTCCCGTAGCAGCAGGAAGCCAAAAGCGGTCTGGATGTCGGTCAATTAACTGCTGTTTATTCTCCTTGGCCACTTGATAAACATCGGTGTTGTTTAATGAGTTGAAAATGTAATTAACGCTCCAGCCCGCAGGGTGATACGGACCTCCCGCTGTCCTGTATCAAGGTCACGGCCGTTAGCGGAAATTCGGAGAGGTTTCAGTGCTGCGGTCTTAATATAGAACGTATGTTTAAAAAATAACATTTTGAAGTTGTTTTCTTTATTAATTTATTTTCTCCAGCAGCAGCTCCGACAGTAGTGCAGCTAGAAAGCACACATTTATTTGAATACTTTAATATTTCTATAGTAACGGCTCATTTAGAGGGAGTAATATAGCAGATTATGGAAGGAGTCTCCAGTGTCAGTGCTTTGGATCAGTCACTGTGCTTTATAAAGTTTTCCAAAAATGAGGAGGGCAATTTCAGTGAAGAGAAAGAATGCAGAACATTGTTCTAGAAAAATAATCAATTTCAGGAGCTCGGTTTTGACCCCTGTGTGACTCAGAGTGTACAGATGTACTGTTTGGCTATTTTTTTTAAAGCGAAAGCTCATTGATTTGGAGAATTTCCAAAGCAGTTGGATTTGAGTCCAACCAGAGTCACATATTCACACCTACGGGACATTTGGAGTTGCCTGTCCAGCATCTGGGATGTTTCTGGAAGATGAGAGAACTCGGAGAACCTGAGGGAAACAGCTGGATATGGAGAACGTGTGGAGAAAATTCCCTCCACACCATGTGTCTATGTGGATCTGTGAAGCAACATCACTATTTTTGGATGTGGTAGCTTAGTGGTTAAGGTGTTGGACTACTAATCAGAAGGTTGTGAGTCTGAATCCCAGGTCCTCCAAGCTTCCACTGCTGGGCCCTTGAGCAAGGCCCTTAACCCTCAATTGCTCAGTTGTACAAAATGAGGTAAAATTGTAAGTCGCTCTGAATAAGAGTGTCTGCAAAATAGCAAAAACTCTGGTTAAAACTAGTTTGGGGAATTTCCAAACCAGTTGGCTTTGAGTTTTAACAGAGTCACACATTTACAAACTCATCCACAGTTGCCAGTCCACCATTTGGGATGTTTCTGGAACTCAGAGAACCTGAGGGAAACAGCTGGATGTGGAGAAAATTCCATCTACACCATGTGTCTATATGAATCTGTGAGGCAGCATCACTATTATTGTGGGGAAAAAAGAGTTCCTTACGGGTTCTGTAGATAGTTATGACTTATTTTAAATGCTCTATATGAAAATGAAAACTATTAGTTCTAAATTCAGACAAAAAAACTACAGATTTCTAGACAAAATCTTACTGTTTTCCTCAGTTGTTTAAAAGTGCTAGATAAAACCTTTTTCGTTCCTAACAGTGTGGTTAAAGTTCTATGTTAATGATTGTAAGTTCAAAGCCTAAATTTGTCCAAAGGTCACTGTGGGGCACTTGGCAAAATTATACTAAATTAATTTCAAAATCTTTACACCTCTACTGATTAGCTCTGAGCTTGATTAGCATTCAGTCCCACTTTAGATAAAAACCTGCATGTTGTTCAGATGAACTGTTTGGCATTATTTGAAGCAAAAGCTTCAAAAGATGTTATACTGGTGTTGAATTAATAGCTTTATTGATTTGGGGAATTTCCAAAGCAGTTGGCTTTATACATTATTAATAAGTATTTATTGAAAAAAAAAGAAAGGAAAATAATCTAATTAAAATCAGATCCTAAAACAAGCATCGCAACGGCCAAATGGTGTTTTCGCTTAATCTGCAAAACACTTCGCTTTTCATTTCTGCAATTATTTCTTGGAACGCAGATAAACAATTAACATTTACCTTACCATAATATATTCATCAAAATGCACTGCAACACAGCTGGTATTTACTGAATGAGAACCTAATTAGCTAAATAAGTAGATGATTGCACATTTGAGCAGAGATTCAGGTGGAAATAGATATTTAAATAGTTGTTCTATTTAGAGTGCTTTTGTATTTGGGGACCAAAAATGATTAAGCATTTCATTAAGAAAATAATAAAAATCACTAATACATCCTCCGCAATTCAAGACTTTTAAGTGATATATTTATTCTACAGTGATGTTTCTGAATTAAGAAAAGAAATATGAGCATTATGGCTGAAACTATTAATATGCCAATATTGTGATTTACACTGAAACCTCGGCATATGAATGCCCTCCCTTACAAATTTTCATCGTAAGAGTTGAAATTTTGCAAGAATTTGCATCAGCATGCGGAGCATTTTTGGCATACGAACAATCAGAACCCGAATTGAACGCTGGCTAAGTTTCACATACGTCTGGGAGCCATTCAAAATTTGTTTGCGTCAGTGGAAAGCCAAGCAAAGCCAACTGAACCGAGTTTATAATTTTTTTCAGTCAGTGAAAGTTGTTTTGAAAGAGTCAGACCACGATACCAACGTCACCTTACGTGAATTTTCTGGCATTTTTTGTTGACAGATTGGTGGTGTGGGTGGTCTGATATATTTTTAGCCCAAGCTTGGTGGCACGACTTCCTGTGAGGAGCCTTGACATGGAATGCATGGCTTGGGGTCAGTTCTTTATAAGCAGCCATACAGTTTACATACGCTTCGTATTGGGAATATTGCTCATATTTTTGGCTGGCTGGAACGGATTATCTGCATTTACATTGTTTCAAATCGAAAAATGTGTTTCGCAATATAAACTTTCACCTTAAGATCCCGCCTCCAGAACGAATTAAATTCATATGCCGAGGTTCCGCTGTACTTTGTTTTTTGTGTTTTTTCTCTTTCCAAAAAAACTTGCAAAGACTTCAGCACAGATCTCTATTTACGAATTAGACTGCAGTGTCTTTCCACCAGCCCGTAATGAACTCTAAAAACAAAGCAAAAAATAAATGCTTGTAAAAAAAAGATTGTACTGTTTCCTAGGAAATGCATTATTATTATTATGGATCTAAATTACTGACCTGTATTCGGTGGATAAATCAGCCTGATGGAGCTCTGAGAACGTCCTGATCATCTCCTCCAGTGCATCTGTAAATTAGGCAGTAGCTGATTTAATCATGTTCATTTCATTAAATGACCTCAGCCCATGGCATGAAGCATGCAAACCAAAAAAGGAGTCAAATCAGCAGAAAAACTCTACTCTACTGGTGCTGGATGCAATCAGTGGATCTGCTTCAGGTTTGCTCCAGAGCTGCATCTTGAAACATCTTTTACGAATTAGCTTGGATTTTGTGTATAATAATGTAAATCCAGTGATGATGGATGATGATGGATTATTCTACAGTAGAAGTCATTTGTCACGAGGCAGGCTGCTGGAGCTCAGAGCATCTCCTCGTGAACTCATAATCATCTAATAATGAAAACTGGTTGTGATTTGAAGAATCTTGTGACTCCAAGCTGATGACTGGTTCAAAACTCTGGTGGATGTTTTGGAATTTAATAAAAATGATTACAGTGGAACCTCAGCATACGAGTTTAATTCAATCTGAAGGCAAGTTCTAAGGGTGAAAATTTGTATTGTGAAATAAATTTTCAAAACAAGTTTTGAACGGCTCCCGGTCATACGCACTACTTAGCCGACGTGCGGTTCGGTCCGGTCCGGTCCGGTACGTTCGTATGCCGAAAATGCATCGTATACCAATTTCTTGCAAAATTTCAATGTGTAAGGTGAAAATTTTCTAAGGGAGAGCATTAGTATGCCGAGGTTCCACTGTTTTTGAAATCAAGGTATGAAGAGTCATTCAAGAGAAAATGATTCTCTTAAGTGGTTCTCTGGTAGTTTAGCATAGTATTTTATTCATCTTTATCCTGTAGAATACTGGGATTAAATCCAATCTGTCAAAGGGAACCAGAATCACATGATTACAAACTCCTCCACACCTAGGGGCCATTTTCAGTTGCCAGTCCGCCATCTGGGATGTTTCTGGAAAATGAGGGAATTCAGAGAACCTGAGGGAAACAGCTGGATGTGGAGAAAATTCCGTCCACACCATGTGTCTATGTGGATCTGTGAGGCAACATCATTTTTCTTGTGGGAAAAGAGTTCCTTATGGGTTCTTTAGATAGTTAAGTCTTCTTTAATGTTCTGTATGAAAACTGAAACCATTTGTTGTAGATTTAGACACAAAACTACAGATTTCTACATTAAATCAGACTGTTTTCCTCAGAGGAACAAAAAGAAAAATAGTTTAAAATGCCAGATAAAGCTTTTTTGTTTACTAACAGTTTTTTTTTTCCTTAAGGTTCTATGTTGATGTTCAAAGCTTAAATTTACCCAGAGGTCACTTGGCAAAATTACTAAATTAATTTCAAAAACTTTACACCTCTACTGCTTAGCTCTGAGCTTGATTAGGATTTGGTCCCAGTTATAAAACACTTTAGATAAAAACAACTTCAGGTGAATAAATAAATTTAAATAATTATGCTCAACTATGACAAAAATAAATAAATAAATGAATAAATGAATAAATTCAAGGCAAGCAGATAAAGATGATCATGTTTATTGAACATTTTCCTTTATAAAGGCCTATTTTCCTGATAAATAAAATGATTCAGAGGCAGACGTCATTTTGTGTCATGCATGAACAGAGTTTGGATGCAAGTGCAGAGTTAATTTGAATGAAGCAGACAAATCTAACAGGACAAACCAAAATCAGGGAAACAAGGACATGGGGAAGTGGCAGGGACACAGAAAAGTGTCAAGCCTTCAGCTTTAATTAGGCCAAGCTAGGCAGAAAGCAACAAAAAAAGAGACAGGGTCAATACCAGAAAACCATGACCAAAAAAACAATCGTCTCAGTAATGTCACTAGTGCAGTGCTGTGTGCTAAGTGGGAATAGATTACAGCGGAACCTCAGCATATGAATTTAATACATTCTGGAGGCTAGTTCTTAAGGTGAAAATTTGTATTGAGAATGGAATTTTCCCATAAGAAATAATGTAAATGCAGATAATCCGTTCCAGCCGCCCAAAAATATGAGCAATATTCTCAATACGAAGTGTATGTAAACTGTATGGCTGCTTACAAAGAACTGACCCCAAGCCAAGCATTCCATGTCAAGGGTCCTCACAGGAAGTCGTGCCACCAAGCTTGGGCTAAAAATAGAACAGACCGCCCACACCACCAATCTGTCAACAAAAAAAATGCCCGTAAAATTACCTAGCTTTTGAACGCATGCTGAAGGCAACGTTGGTATCGTGGGTATCACTAGATTTCATGGGTTGAAATCTAGGATGAGGTTGTAGATCATGTGACAGACAACATGACTTGGTTTGGGATCTGCCTCCTTGGGATCTTCCACCCCAGCAAACAAGCAAAAGTACAGTTAGTACCTTTTATTTCCCAAAGTGTACCTGAACCTTTGTGTACTTTTCAATCTTTGCTTCAATCTATAAAGCACTTAAGTTCTAAAGTTGAAAAAAGACAGTAAAATGTTCAACTTTAGATAAAGCGATTGCTCTGCCGTTCCTGACCTTGAGCTTCTATTAGAAATTCTAATTATTAAAGTCTTCTCCCTGCCTCCTCCTCCTCCTCCTCCTCGACACGTCTTATAGCTCTAACCTGATACACATCTGCCCTCAGTGTCATTCATCACTCCGTGTCTGTTCCCTAGATTCAGCTGAATGGTTAGAAGAGCAAATCTCAGCTCAAACAAACCTTAAATAAACTCTAGATAGGAAGGTTTAAATGTTGTAATAATATAAATAAGTAATAAATAGAAATAAATAGAAATAATTAACTGAAGTGTTACTAACATGGTCACTGAAAACAATATATTTAATAATTTTCATATTTTTTATATTTTAATTTTATTATAATATATTTAATATTTTTTGTTTTTGCAAATATTAATAAAAGCTTACATTATATTTGATTCATCTGATAAAGAATAGAGTAATATTGTAGCATGTGCAAAAGTTTATACACCCTACCTGTAGCTGGTAGATTTCACAGTTTTTCAAATACTTTTGTGTAGTCATGATTGTGTACTCTATTCTCAATGAATTTTCACCCACTTTAACTTGACGAATGTTTATATTTCTGAGATATTCTTGCATGTTGTCTTACATATTTACTCTCTACCTAGAGATTTTTAAGTTATTTGACTGTAAGAACATTTTCAAACGCTTCTTCTTCCTGACCTAGTAGGAGAAGATGGAGTTTGGGGAATGTTTTAGATCATTATCCTGTTAGAAGCTTCATGTCCCCTGGTGGTTTAGCAGCAAAGTCCTGTGCTCTAATTGCTGTGGCCTGGGTTTGATCCCTTGGCCAGGAACTAACCCAGCCACTGAGGGGTTAAGTGCTTCTCAGTGCTGGTCCCAAGCCTGGATAATATGGGGCGGGTTCAGTGGCATAAAAATTGTGCTAAATTAAATATGTGGACCAGATGATCCACTGTGGTGAACCCCAAACGTGGAGCATCCGAAAGAACAGCAACGTCTTGTTAAAAGCTTCAGTTTCTTTAATGACTATATCACACTGACTTACAGAACTCTTCTGTATGACTGATGACTCTTCCATGCAGATCATGTCTGTGCATGGAGTCATGCAGAGTAGAAATGCAAACCAACAGTGATGCATCTCTGGAGCCATAACATAACATAACATAACATAACAACATAAAATAACACAACACAGAATAACATAACATAACATAACAACATAAAATAACACAACACAGAATAACATAACATAACATAACATAACATAACATAACATAACATAACATAACATAACATAACATAACATAACATAACATAACATAACATAACAACATAAAATAACACAACACAGAATAACATAACATAACATAACAACATAAAATAACACAACACAGAATAACATAACATAACATAACATAACATAACATAACAACATAAAATAACACAACACAGAATAACATAACATAACATAACATAACATAACATAACATAACATAACATAACATAACATAACATAACAACATAAAATAACACAACACAGAATAACATAACATAACATAACATAACATAACATAACACAACACAGAATAACATAACATAACATAACAACATAAAATAACACAACACAGAATAACATAACATAACATAACATAACAACATAAAATAACACAACACAGAATAACATAACATAACATAACATAACATAACATAACATAACATAACATAACATAACATAACATAACATAACACAATAACACAATAACACAATATAACATAAAATTACACAGCATAACTGAACATAACAACATTTTTTCAGCATCTCTAAAGGTATCTATGAGGCTGGGATGAAAAACAGTTGAATTGTTTGACTTGTCTTTTCCTTTGTGTTTATTAAAGACATCTTCAAAACCTAAAACAGCTTTAAACCTACAGATATTATTTTTTGATATCAATAAAAAAGAGAAACTGACTCTATTTCAGCCCTGAAAATTTTATTTGTCATGATGAAAATTGGTCTTTCACAGAAATATCAAGCATCTTAAAAGGGCTTTGTAATGAGTTCTAAACACTTAATCCATATTTAAATCGATTAAGCTCAGATACACCATAGATCTCGCTGAGCTGTGCAGGTATACCTACTGTCAGGTCCAGTCAATTTTACTGTCCTCCCATCCATCTGGACATAAAGAGTGTGATGAAATATTGAGCTGTCAGGATCAGGGGTCACAATAAAAAGACTTTATATGCATCACAACACAGGGCAGAAATAATACAGTTATTATTAAACAGTGTATAACAAGGTCATCATGGGGGAAAACTACCTCAGAGATTACTAATCAATCAATCAACAAACAAACAGACAGACAAACAAACAAACAGATAAATAAATAACTTGCCTTAAACTCAGTAGTAACTAAATAAAAAATCAAACAAATGAATAAATACATACCCCTGCCTTATGTTTTTTTTTTTTATAAACAAGTAAAAAAAAATATACAAGTAAGTAATTAAACAAACAAATACACAAGCAAAAAATAAATTAAAATAAATTAAAATAAATAAACACATATGCTTGCCTCAAACTCAGTAGTAACTTAATAGACAAAACAACAAATAAATAAATAATTAAATAAAGTTAGTAACTAAAAAACATAACATACAAAAAAGATAAACAAACAAACAATAAATAAATAAATAAATAAACTTGCCTCAAACTTGGTAGTAACTAAATAAAAAAACTAACAAATAAATAAACAAATGAATAAATACATATCCCTGCCTTATGTTCTTTATAAACAAGTAAACAAATAAACAAACAAGCAAGTAACAAATACACAAACAAACAAACAAAGACATATACCTGCCTCAAACTTAGTAGTAACTAAACAAACAAACAAAAAATAAATTATTTAATAAATATTCCTGCCTTATATTATTTATAAACAAGTAAACAAATGAAAACAAAAGTAAGTAGACAAACAAGTAAATAAATAAATAAATAAATAAATAAATAAATAAATAAATAAATAAATGTTCCTGCCTCAAACCTACAAATAGGTTTTAAATCCAACGCAAGGCTGATCATCAAGATCAGACATGTATGAAGTATCATAACAGAATCAGCTCCAGGTTAAATTATGTGTATTGTACTTAACATGTGATAATTGATTATGATTGATCAGCTGTATTCCTTTTTTTGTTTGTTTAAATGTGTCTTTCATCAATAACAGAATTCATCACTCAACTTTACTCAACATTTGGTTTTAAGCAATATTTTACTGAAGTGTATAACCATAGCATTTTTTTCATGACATCACCAACCCCATCAGCTATGATTAGTACTATCTTAATCATACTAACAATCCACTAAGAATCCTGTTACATCAATACGGGGCAATTATGGAGCTTACTGTCCACTCTTCAATCCCATAATAAGAAATGGAACCCCACAGTCATCTGCACTATACAAATATGCACACTGATTTGGATAGAGTGCAGATGCACTGAATACCCCTTACAGATCAGTATACCTGGATACCCCAGTGCAGTAACACAGGAGACTGAGGGTTCTCTCTCTCTCTCTCTCTCTCTCTCCCTCTATCTCTCTCTTTCTCTGAGAGCTCTTTCTCTACATAACAGGAGCAGAACCCCACAGGAACATGCCACATTACCCTCCAGGGAACCACAATTAACACATCAGTGAGCAGGATTACTGAACTCTAAACAGCTCGATTAATCTCTCTTGCAATTCTGCGCAAATGTCAGGTTTAGTATGGAAAAAAAAATGCATTGCCAGGCTTTATTTTTCTGCTAAGAGTGAACGTTTAGTTTATGTAGATAGTATATATGCATTAAGTGTAACTGGAAATCTCAAAATATTCTAAATCGCATTGTTAATCATATATATATATATGTATGTATGTATGTTTAGGAACAAAAAACAGGATCAAGAAATCTGTTATTGACTGATTTCTTATTTGCTCCACCTACTTCTTTTGGTTATGAATTAATTGCTCTGCCTCCTTCTTCCGGTGATGATTCTATATCTTCGTCTCTATCCTCTCATAATGATTCCATTGCTCCACCTCCTTCCTCTGGTGATGTATCCATTGCTCCACCTCCTTCCTCTGGTGATGTATCCATTGCTCTGCCTCCTTCCTCTGGTGATGTATCCATTGCTCTGCCTCCTACCTCTGGTGATGCATCCATTGCTCCGCCTCCTTTCTCTGGTGATGTATCCATTGCTCTGCCTCCTTCCTCTGGTGATGCATCCATTGCTCCGCCTCCTTTCTCTGGTGATGTATCCATTGCTCCACCTCCTTCCTCTGGTGATGTATCCATTGCTCTGCCTCCTTCCTCTGGTGATGTATCCATTGCTCTGCCTCCTTCCTCTGGTGATGCATCCATTGCTCCGCCTCCTTTCTCTGGTGATGTATCCATTGCTCCACCTCCTTCCTCTGGTGATGTATCCATTGCTCTGCCTCCTTCCTCTGGTGATGTATCCATTGCTCTGCCTCCTTCCTCTGGTGATGCATCCATTGCTCCGCCTCCTTCCTCTGGTAATGAATCCATTGCTCCACCTTGCCTCCGGTAATGCATCCATTGCTCTGCCTCCTTCCTCTGGCAAAAAACATCATCATTTTCACTCTGGCACAGGATTGTTCTCCACATACATACATTTCCCACATTTATTTATTTATTTATTTATTTATTTAGTTTTGGTTTCTTTTTATTCTTCCCTTTAGCTCAGTGTTTTCTACACCTAATCACAGATAATCAGTACTAATTCAGTATAATTATACTCATGTCAGAAAAGATTCTTTCCACTGGTGATTTTTTCCCTAATTTCAATCTCATCAACATCCCTCACCTGATAAATAGAACATAAAAGTGATACAAAATGCCATAAAACTGCAGAGATATAGTACATGTTTTCAGCAGCGGTATTTCAAATTCATAGCATCTGCTGAAAATGTGTCGTCCCCTATAAAAATCCGTCCGGGGCGATGTCATTTCTATAACTCTAATAAACTCTTAGATATCCGTAATATGCAAATGAATACCTTACTTTTGTATATTCAGCAAATCTACCTGAAAAGGTTTATAATAAGACGTTCGAACTGCCTGACGGATCCCGAGCTCGTGACACGAAGATCCACTTTGCAAGTCAATACGACATTCATAACCCTGGAATTACCGAGCTGCAGAGGCTTGAATAGCTTCCTTTACTCTCCTAAAACTGTGCAGCTGTTGTCTCACTACAAACATCTACAACCTCAAAGATAAAATGTCAGTAGGTCATAAGAGCTAAGGCAGTTTTTTTTTTTTGACTGCTCAGATCATTTACACTGATATTTATTCATTTGACAGAGACTTTTATGCAAATCCATTTGCATGAAGCACAATCCATGCTGAACACAGAGTCGTTAAAAGAGCTGATGATACACTTTCTGTCACACTGTGTGCTTTAAACCTACTGAAAAAAAGTGAGATCTAGATGTTAGAAAAAGAACATTAGGAGATTTTACACCACGCTGATTCTGATTGGTCAAAAGGTGATTAATCTGTCTAGAACAGGAGCTGGCATGTTAAATCTGATTTTCATGAAAATCACAGTTTATATTAAGGTGAGTGTTCTAGTATTATCAATTTACATTAAAAAGACATAAAATCTTTGATATGGTCAGGTTTTCTTCATTTTAACCTTGATGGAAGGAGTCTCCAGTTCTAATTACCTACAAGAATAGAGAAAGAAAGAGAGGTTGTTGAAGAAACTGCTGCTTTAACATAAATTCAAACAGAAACTAACTTGTTTCATGGACGTACCACAACATTTAACATGACTATAAATGGCTAAAAATCTTAATGTTCTTTATTAATACATGTAAAAGGTTCATTTTTGTAAATTGCCATGGAATAATGAGGAGAAAACCCACGCTTCATACAGCCTATTGATGATTAGTTTCTAATAACAGCATAATATTGAGTGTGTTATTTCTTACTGAACACTTAATTGATGTTTGTTTAAAAGATAATTAATAATGCCTGTAATAAATCCATTTCATTAGCTAGTACTAATTTACGGAATGTATTTATTTATTTATTTATTTATTTATTTATTTATTTATTTATTTATTTAAATAATACCAATGAATACATTCCAGTTATTTTGTTAATAATGCTATAGAGCTGAAGTTCATACTATTCATGCTAATGTATTGCATAGTGGCACTTAAAGAAACCTAAATGTAAAGCTAATATTAGATTATTTTTTTTTTCTCCCTCAAACACTTAGTGTCATAACAGACCCCATAGTCTATCTTCAATAAATTATTCAGACATAATCCTGCAATGAGCTAGAAACTGACAGCTTTATTACAAATGGATTTTTTGACATTTGAAGACTGTTGCCCTTTACAGCCCGACATCTTATTTAGCTCATCTGAGCTACTCAGAATTTTTTTTCTTCTTTTCTTCTCCTTTTTTTTTTTTTTAGAAAAACACTACCCAAGGAACCATAATACTTGAGTTATCTTGGCTGACCACTCTACAGAGAGGATATTGCTTGTTATATGTGGTCATACTTGCTCAACATTACAACCTATAAACACATTGTTGCCCTCAACATTTTCTACATTTGTGTAAAGCTTATTCGCTAATAGAATAAATCCCACCACCAACACCCTGTTGGTGAGCTTCACACGTGCGTTTATTTTTCATCAGGCGACGCTGTAAAGCACCCAGGAGGCCGCTGTAACTCTGATTAGAGAGGACAGTTTCACACACCAATGAGCCACTGATAGACCTTAAGTGAAGGGTTTGTGAAGTGCTTAATGAGAATGATCCTGTGTGTCTCTCCATTTTAATTAGAGCAGAAAAGGTCAGGATGGTTCACATCCATGGCTTTATCTTTCCAATTTAGCCACACAGTGTTTTGGGGAGTGGTGTGAAGGCAGTAACAGCAGGTTTCCTCTTGGGGTTGCATTGTAATCTGTTTGTGTTATGACGATGTAAGATTGAGGGCAAAAAACAAAAAAACAAAAAGCCAATTATAAGGAAGAGAAAGGAGAAGGAAGGAGCAGAGGTGAATGATTAGCAGAGAAAGAGTTTAGAAATTAGGAAAATGTGACTGAATTTGGTGCATGAAAACAACAGAGAGCATAAAGGCTCATGAGAACAGGAAGCTTTGATCATAAAAGGAAACTTGGGAGCAACTAGAGTCATGGGTCAACAGCAATGAAATTAGCATGGATGTGACAGACCTCTTTGATCTAATGAAATATGCTAATATAATACAATCAGGAGTTTGAACCAGGCCTGCGGTGGGACCTGACCAAACAAGACTTGATGCCTTAAACAAAAAGATAAATACAGGAAATAGAACAGAAACCTTTATTTGTTACATATACATTAAAGCAAAGTGATTCTTTCTTCACATACCCCAACTTTGGGCATTGACAGGGTCAGCCATAATAAAGCAGCCCTGGAGCAGTGAGAGTTAAGAGCCTTGATCAAGGGCCCAACAGTCACAGCTTGAATTCTGATCCTCCAATTAACAACCCAGAGCCTTAACCACTTGAGCCACCAATGCCCCAGCCAAGGGTCAGAGGAAGAGACTTATAGAAAAAGCAACAGAACCCAAGCTAGGAACAGCAACAACATCAACATGGGTAGAAGAGCTGAGACAATACAAGTATAATAATTAAGAATCAACTCATTCATCCACACGCTATAGACTGATGCCATAGTGGATATAAAGGGAATAGTCATAGTGGATATAGAGGGAATAGTCTGGAAGGGTATCTAGATTTGTGTCTGTGAACACAAAGCCTTCTAGAGATGGTGGGGAAAAGGGGTCAGGAGTATGTATTGACCAGAGGTGGTTCTGCAGAGTCATCAGATGGAGAAAGTCCCAGAGGGGTGATAGGGGCTAGGGGCAAAGAGGCACATCAAATGACTTATGAAAGGCCTGCATATGAAGGTATCCACTGGAGGATTTGGAGGCATTGAAAACAGACTAGCAAGCATAAAGCATGGTTTGTGATAAGAAGGGCAAATGTTTAAACGTATAAGTATACTTGCCTTGGGAAAATAGTTGCTTGAACTCACTGGATCTCAAGAAAAGGGACCATGAAGAGTGAGTGAAGTAGACCAGAGGAACTGGGAATTTGTATTCTGTAAGTGTCTGGTAACAGCATGCTGGTGGTTCTGGGAATTTCAGTGATGGTAAGTCTAGGAACTTGACTACTGGTGTGTCTGGGAATTTGAATGAGAGTGGGTCTGGGAACTTGACTACTGGTGTGTCTGGGAATTTGAATGAGAGTGGGTCTGGGAACTTGACCACTGGTGGGTCTGGGAATTTGAAAGTTGATGGGAATTTGAATGATGACAGGTCTTGAAACTTGACCACTGGTGGATCTGGGAAGTTGGATGATGGTGGGTCTGGGAACTTGACCAATGGTGGGTTTGGGAATTTGAAAGTTAATGGGAATTTGGATGATGACAGGTCTTGAAACTTGACCACTGGTGGGTCTGGGAATTTGGATGATGGCAGGTCTTGGAACTTCACCAATGATAAGTCTGAAAATGTGAAAGATAATGGGACTGAGAACTTGATTGCTGATGGGTCTGGGAACTTAAACAGAGCAATGTAGTTTTTTTTTTTTTAGCAAACTTATATGCTGATACAGCAGAAGCTTGCTTCACAGATGGCTAAGCAGAGTTCCTGGTGGTGCAGCTTCTCTGGTACAGGATTGTGAGCTGAATGATCACCCCAAAGCTCACCCTCTAGCCAGCACTCCCCCTTAGGCAAGAGCCTGGGCTGGCTAACCAGCAGCATGGGGGCTAGAGGCATGTTTCCCTTCTCCAAAAAACCTCAAAACTATCCTCACTGGGGACTGTAAGCTATTATTTTAGGACATCAGAAAAAAAAAACTCTTTTCTCTCAGTCTCAGGTGTTGCCCAGTCAGCAGGTTGGTATAAAGAGTACAGAATACGATTGGATAGAATCAAGGTAGAAACAATTATTTTGCCATTCTTTCTTGTTATTATGTAGATTGTCTTGCAGACCTCTACAGCATAAAAACCATAAAGTTTAGATGTAAAACTTTCAGTGTTCTCAAATGGATCTACTTTTGCATTTGTGCTAATGTAGGTCCAAGAAAACTAGTTGAATGAGGTTTCCTACAGACTTCCATCCAAGTATCCAAGATACTTCTGAGAGTTTTTTACCTAATTATCCAAATCATCTACTTCGGACTTAATCATTTTTGTATAATTTTGTATATGTGGTGGTTTGGGAAAACTTGTCTCCAAAAAGAATTGAATTCAGTAAATGAATCAATGATTATTTCCTACTAAACAAATATCATTTGTAAATGCCAAACGTGATTTTTGCTCCAGGTTATGAGACAGAAATCGATGTGGATGATGCTGATGATCAACATGAGAACCATTTTATTTATAAGGTAGGTATACATTTAGGTTCTTCTCTGTTCTGGCACCGAGGTGGTGCCTCCACCGAAGTGGTCACTGCTGTCTTCAAACGATGACTGAAGACCTAGCTCTTCCTGAAACACTTAAACTAGCTCTTATTTCCCTTGTTTGTTCTGTCATCCCAACAGTTTTTCTCTGATGGTATCCTAAGTCTGTGAGCTATTGAACCACTGTTGATGTATTTATTGATAGAGACTTTAAATCACTTTTGTACATCACTCTTAATAAGGGGGTGTGCTAAATGCCAGAAATGAAAATTTATAATTCTTCTAAAATTTAGCATCACTGTTGTTGTTTTCTGCAAGTAGGTATGACTATGAATGTAGAGGTAAGAGCTGCATCCTTTACTTAAAATGTATTGAAATCTGGAAATGCAATCTTTGGTCCATGTAAAAAGGCAAATACACCGATCAGGCATAACATTCTGAGCACTGAGAGGTGAAGTGAATAACACTGATGGTCTCCTCATCATGGCACCTGTTAGTGGGTGGGATATATTAGGCAGCAAGTGGTCCAAGGAAGGAACAGTGGTGAACCGGCCACAGGGTCATGGGCGGCCAAGGCTCATTGATGGACGTGGGGAGTGAAGGCTGGCCCGTGTGATTCGATCCAACAGACGAGCTACTGTTGCTCAAATTGCTGAAGAAGTTAATGCTGGTTCTGATAGAAAGGAGTCAGAATACACAGTGCATGACGGGTCAGGGCTGTTTGGGCAGCAAAAGGGGGACCAACACAATATTAGGCAGGTGGTCATAAAGTTGTGCCTGGTCAGTGTATATACATATAATTACCCATATCCTATAATACATACCATGTCATATTGTCTCTCTTCAAATGTTATGAAAGACTTAAAATGATTTAAACGTACATTTAGCATGGCTCTCCCAGCTGGTACACCTGCTATTTTTCACTGAAAACATATAGAGGTAAAGACAGACAGAGCCCACCATAAAACAGCAGAAAAACGACTGTGCTGTCAGAGCAAATAGAGACAGATAACAGATTCTCTTCTTTATATATATATTTTTACGCCTTATTCTTCACATTGACAATGTCATTCATTTGCAGTTTACCTACAGTCATTTAGAATTATATTTAATAGTAAACCAAATCGACATTCACAATGATTTATGAGTGGAGCAGGGTTTCTCTCAGAGCTGAACTCTTTATCTTAACCCGTCACTGCAATCCAGACTGACATGTTAGGAATAGTGGAGAGTGGCAATGGGGAGATTTAGAGCATACTAACACTGTTCATGACCAGTTTGTGTTTATTCTGAAAGACAGCATGTAAGACATTGTGGCTGCCCACTAATCGTTGAAGTCTGTGTTTATTTCTGTGTGGGTGTGGGGAAAAAAACTTTTAAAGAAAAGTCATATGTAATACAATTGAAATGATGATATTTAGTTGCTTTACATTTTCGTGTTATCATTTGTTTTTCTTCAAAATTATTCATTTATTTTCATGAGATTTTAATATACTGTTTAGTTATTTTCATTTTCTTGAATTTTTTATTTTTTTGTAATCACATATTTTCATATTTTTCCTTTTTTTAGAATCAATTTTTTTTCTTGTCGCTTTCATGTGTTTCATTTTTATATATGATTTATTTATTCATTCATTTAATTTTATATAAATATAATTTATGAAATTATATATATATATATATATATATATATATATATATATATATATATATATATATATATATAAATGCAAAAAAATCTAATTATTTTATTTTAACATGTTCATATGTATAAACTTCCACATGATATATGATGATATAATATGTTTATGATTCTTAAGACCATAAATATCTCAATATTTGCCCATGAATTCAACTGAATCTGCTCTGATAGGCAACAAGTTTAAATGCCCCTTCGTCTTTTTTTTAATATATAATCATGTTACTTACACAATCTCATGTAATAAACATATAATAATATAATATATAATACGATTTTTTTAATAATAAGAAAATTAATTATCTTCATCTTTTTTTCAATATTTTCAGCTTTTCCACACGTCTGACTTTGAAAGCTTATTTAGCATTCACCAGCAGTTAATAAGTGATGCTCTAAATGTAGCTGTCAACCTTCCTGCCCCGAAGAGATGCCCCCTGTAGCTCTCCCCTCACTCATAGCTGTTAAGATCTGGTGCAGATCAAACCGTGAGCCCTGTGTGACGCAGCGTGACATCTATCAACACCATGGCACTGTGTCACGGAGCATCTGCAGCTTTAGAGTGGAATCAGAAGCAGCCGAGTGTAGATAATGCACATTTTTGGTACATCATCAACAAATCTGTGCGTGAAGGATAAATATAAGGCAGCCAATACACTGTGATTTGGAGTTGTTCCAAATGTAATATGAGGTTGAAATGAAATAGAATATGATTCAATATAGTGGAAAATGAAGAAGGACATTCCTCCCTTCAGTGAGACTGACAGACACCGAGGCCGTCCCCACATCACTGGGATGATAATTCAGATTTAATGGCGTGATGTGAGGTTTAGATGAGTGTAAAAGGGTGAAACTTAGAAAACACAACTATTACCTATTATTTAAAAAAAAGTCATGTTTATGAGTGTTGTTTAATAACAGCAAAGAACGTGACAGCCTTGGATTCAGACCATAGCAAATGTGCTGAATGTGAAAAACCACCTTCGTTGAGGGTATGGTCTGCACTCGCACCAAGCTCTCTTTGCTCTGAATGAGTGAGAGTTGAAAAATAGCAGACAAGGACTGCTAGCTGAGTACCTAAAGTTTCTTCTTCTCTACCTCAAGCCATGCTAGGTTTAAATTTCCATCTGTTGACCTTGACTTCCTCAAGGTCCTCATGTATGGTGGCCAAGAAGTGCAAAACAAAATAACAAATCGAAAAACACAATAACAAATCCGAAAACCAAATAAAAATCTGAAAACAAAAAAAAACAAACCTGAAAACAACAAAAAAAGAACAAATCAGAAAACAACATAAATCCAAAAACAAAATAAATCAGAAAACAAAATAACAAATCCAAAAACAAAATAAAAATCCAAAAACAAAATAAAAATCCAAAAACAAAAAAAACAAACCTGAAAACAACAAAAAAAGAACAAATCAGAAAACAACATAAATCCAAAAACAAAATAAATCAGAAAACAAAATAACAAATCCAAAAACAAAATAAAAATCCAAAAACAAAAAACAAACCTGAAAACAACAAAAAAAGAACAAATCAGAAAACAACATAACAAATCCAAAAACAAAATAAATCAGAAAACAAAATAACAAATCCAAAAAACTAACAAACCTGAAAACAAAATAACACCCCCCACCCAAAATAAATAAATCAATCAGAAAACAAAATAATAAATCCAAAAACAAAATTAACAATTCAGAACACAAAATAACAAATTAGAAAATAATATATCAAACACAGTAAGAATTCCATTCGCAAACAAAACCTACTTTTTCCAGTTTGTCTGAATTGCCCTTGTGCTTTCAGATGTTATATTGTTTTGCGCTTCTCAGCCACCGTACTTGTATTCAACAATGTTAACAACAATAACAACAACAACAAAAAAAAAAGTAAATCCAAAATCCGAAAACAAAACTTGACAAGATGTCAGTTGATTCTGACTTCTGTCTAGCCTTCTGTCTAATCTAGTGGCGTTGGAGTGTGATGTGCATCCCACGGCTCTGAAAGGTCAAGACTCAATTCATAAGTCTCTATTTACAAATGACAAATTTGATTCAGCTTTAACTGACAACAAATATAAATCCAAAACATCTCTGTACACATCTCCGCTCCATTAAAGCAAAACAAAACAAAACCTCTTCCCATTTATGGTTTGTTCCATCAGAAGACATATAAGTAGTGCTCCTTTAAGTGCTTTTCTATGTGATAAGACTTTCAAACTTTATTTGAAGACGAGTGCGAGTGCAGACTCTGTTTGATCAGCCAGGGATAAAATACATTTCATCATCTAGGTATCTGTACTCCCTTAATGATCATCTCTGAGACTTGAGGAGACGCAGATCAACCTGAGAGATACTTCTGGCTCAGAAGGCTTTGGCATATTATGTGCAGGAAGTTCAATTTTTTTGTTATTACTTTCATTTGTGCCGGATCATTCTGGAACAGGATCTGGCACTTCTCATATTTTGAAGGCACCTTTTTTTCGCTTTTAATAAAATAAAGTAATAAAGACAAAAATATGGGTTTTTTTGGATTCAAATGGATGTCCAAGTGTTAAAAGAATGCTGAGCAAATTGTATGGTCAGAAGAAGTCCAACACATGTGGTGGTGGTAGCTCAAGTGGTTAAGGCTCTGGTTCGTTGCGTGGGAGATTGGGGTTCAAGCCCCAGCACAGCCAAGCTGCTGCTATTGGGCCCTTGAGCAAGGCCCCCAACCCATCCTGCTCCAGGGGCACTGTATCATGGCGGACCCTGTGCTCTGACTCCAACCCCCAAGGATGGGATATGCGAAAAAAGAATTTCACTGTACAGTAATGTATATGTAACAAATAAAGACAACTTAACATGACTGTGGTCTGGAGTAATGTGCAGTATAAGAAAGACTATTTTGTTGTACTATGTTGGTTAAAGGCAGTACAGTAAGATTGAGAGGAACAAGCAAAATGTTTCTTCTGAGGTTAAGCCTATGTTGTAAAGTTCTCCTCCAGTTCTTTCATGGACTTGCTGAAATTTGGACCATTGTATCACGATTATCATAACTACAGTAAGTCCCCGAGTTCCGTTCCGGGAGAATGTTCGTAAGTCGAATTCCTTCGTAAGTCGGATTCCTTCATAAGTCTGACAAAGTGAGTCTTATACACCTTTAACACAAATATACAGTTTCAGTAAAGCATGAAAAAAAACATGATCTTGTCCTTGTTCTTTAGAAATGAATGATTCATGTTATCAGAACGAGCGATGTCTACCATCTTTTTGCCTCGGTCCCTCGATCTCTCAATTATTTTTACTTTAGTTTCCATGGTTATTGGTTTGTGCTCTCTAGCAGTCCCCTCCACATCACCACTGCTTTTCCTCTCGCTTCCAGATATCCTTGGCTCTGACTGGTCACTTTACTACTGTACACTATCGCACTGTACAGAAAGCACACAGCAGCACAACTGTGACAACGTCTGGCAGACACGTGAGCTACTTCCGCTATTTGTTTGCATCTAGAAATGTTCGTAATGCGAGGACTATTCGTATCTGTGAAAGTGCGCAACTCGAATGTTCGTAAGTCGGAGTACTTACTGTACTCTATAGTCTGTAGATCTATATATAAAAAGATTTTAAAAAGCACTGCTCTATTCTGTTCTCTTGTATTTTTTATTCCAATACCCTTTCTCTCCCTGGCCATTTCCTGGTTCTGGTTTAACCTTAGCACTCGAGAGCTTCAGGATGTCGTGATGTGGTGGGAACTTAGCAATAGAGTATACTTCCAGAGACAAATATGAATCAACTATCCAGAACGTGTGTGAGTTGTGAGATGACGAGCGTACAGTAAAAGCACTCCAAGACCCTTTATCTTCTGTAACACCTCTTCACTGACATTAGAAAAAAAATCGTCATGTTTAATTGTCTAATGCACCGTGATGCTAGCGCTGTTGCTTAGCGATGCGAACCTGTACGTAGGTGAGACTACAGAATGTAGTGAGTCTGTTAAGGATTAAGGATTAGATCTAGTTGCTGAACAAGATGACATTTAGAGAGACTTAGGACTTTAAAAACCACTTAGATTGATGACTCATAACTCGTTTCTGGAGTAGTTTCTCTCTGCTGGCTTTCAGGTTCAACTGAGTACACTGAATTCCTGTACGCTTGCGTTAGGAGCGGGAATAGTGGATTTAATGCTCTGTTTGGGGAGTCCTGAGGGCAAGTTTTATCAAAAACTGTGTTGGAGGAAGCTTTGCTGTCACTCTGAAGAAGAGAAAAATGCCACTGGAAGAGCAGGATGGACAAAAGAATCTGCAATCCTGAAGATCTGATGGCTCAAGTGGTTAAAGCGCTGGGTTGTTAATTGGAATATTGAGGTTCAAGCCCCAGCAATGCCAAGCTGTCTGTTGGGCCCCTGAGCGAGGCCTTTAACCCTCTCCTCTCCAGGGTGCTGTATCATGGCTGACCCTGTAATCAAACCTCAACCTCCAAAACCTGGGATTTGCTGCATTGTATATGTAACAGTAATAAAGCCTTCTTCTTCTTCATTTAGAGCTTTCACGTGCCAGTCAAGACCTCCTCATGTCCAGGAGATCCACACTGACCAGAAGCTTGGGATTGAAAGTTCAGCTGTGATGTGACAAAATCATTTCAATCCATTTTCACCTCACAGGAAGCTTTTGGAACAAGGATTTCAATCTGGGATCATGTGACTATAAAAAAAAAACGTCCACCAAAACAATAAAATCCTGTGTTTTCTAACAACCAGAGACAATAACCTCGGTACCTTTAATCGGATAAATCGGCTACTTACGATGAACGAACAAACTCTTTTCCTACAAACTATTGAATCTTTAATATTATTTTATTCAAAAGCAAGTCATAAAAGCAAGTCAAAAGCTTGTGCCATTTGTTGTACATTGTATGCATCCCATAATCCAGTGTGTGGTCTAGAGTGTGTGTGAATGGCAACATACAGTATGTGTATCTTTTCTAGGCTGTATTTCCTGCAAAGAATGATTCCGATGTGAATTGTAAGCAGCATTATTCCACTTTCCCCCCAAACACCACAGTGTTCTTCATCTAACATTGCCTTTAACTCGACTAACTTGAGTAATTGTATTTTAGGGATTAGTTTGGGATCATCCTGAACTGATACTATAGTTTTATATGCACTCATATATCATATACAACACACTTGTAGTCTGAAATTTTTGATTATTCCGAAAGAATATTCCCTCACCAGCTCAGCAGCAGTGCATCAAGTATGCCGCTACACTCCGGGGAAATACAATCCTTGAATATTTCCACGGCTCGATGCCTCCACTGAGACCAGGTGTAGCTTCAAGTCACAATCCAGCGCAGGTGGCAGGTGTGTGACCGACTCCTACTGCTGCACAGTGTGTGAGGGTGTGTGTGTGGTGTTTTCTGCTTTCCTGCTGCTCACATTGCCTGGACTGAGATGCTGGAATTTCTTTAACCTCACATGAAGTGCAGAGAGCAGAAAAGCTGGACATGTGGACACATGCACAAACATCGAGTTCCAACACAACGCTAAACTTTCACAGCATATTGTAGAATCTGATTTTTTTTTTCTTTCTCCAACTCAACAAAATAAATGCCTAATAAAAATAAAAATAAAAGCACATTTAAAGTAAACAGGTGAATTGCGCATTCCTGAGGAAAAATTATACTTAAAGTGTGTATAAATGTTGCAATAACATTATGTCTCAGGAATATTATGCAGATTTATGCAAATGAGTTATCACATGATTAAGTCACAAATCCTTCACCAAATTTTCCTCTTCGATTTGTTCATTAGATTTTTTTCTCCCAGTTCTTCAGTTACATTTCCAATTCATCTTGGCATTAATATTAGCATTATGGTTGACCTGAGTTATACCACAGAGGGGTTAATTTATTTATTTATTTATTTATTAAAATGCGTCTGCTGAAAGGAGTTGAGAGCGTGCGCTCTGATGGGCCCTGATCAAAGCTAATGTCACCTAGCGCAGCGTATCCGCTTCTTCTTTTTTCTTCTTCTTCTTTCATCTGCTAAGCCCTCAGAGTGGACAAAAGGCCAGAGATGAGACCTTTCTCCACAAGGAGCAATCATGTAATTTTCCACGCTCATCTCACTCAAGGTCAGGAGAGTGGATTATTTATTGATCCAGAAAGATGCTGCAGTGGGGTGTATGCCTGGGGAGCATGCGTTTCAATCACAAATACATTGTGATATAACACATATACCTTTTTTTCTCACTCTCTCTTTCACACACACACACACACGCACACAAACAGTGATATATGGCTGCTTTAATCCCCCCAGCTAAAGCTCTTTGTGTGTCATGTGATCAGAAAACACAGGTAAAAAAGAAAATGCTTCAGTGAGGTTTCTGTTGTTGGGAATAGCCTCTCAGTGGCAGAAGCCTACTACTGGACAAGGCCTCCATCTGGTCAAAGCCCCTGGTTGGGCAGAAGCCTTTTACCTTGGCTAGGAATAAGCCCCAATTTGATCAAAAGCCTTTGGCAGTTCAGTGTCTGATATTGTTAAGCCCCTGGATGGGCAGAAGCCTCCAGCTGGGCAAAGCTGCATACAAAACTAAACCTCCTGATAGGCAAAGGTCCATTCTGGGTAGTAGGAAGTTGTGTATTTAATAAGGCTCTGTATTCCCTGTATTCGATAAGGCTCCTGGTTGGGCATACGTCTCTGTTTTGACCAGAGCCCCTAGTGGAGCAAAAGCATTCCACTGAACAAAGTCTCTTTTGAGCAGAAGCATCATACCTTAGCTAGGAATAAGCCTTGTGTTGAAATAGTGCCCTAGGATGGGTAAAATCCTCCTGCTGGGCCACATACCTTTTGGTTACAATCATTGGTTGGGCAGAAGCTATATGCTTGGCAAAGACCCAGTTTGAAGGCAGTTTCTGCTTTGCCATATGCTACATTTGTGATGTTGTCCTGTGTTGACCCTCTTCTGACCATAGCCCCTTGATGGGTTAAAGTCTACAGCTAGGCAATATGCTTGGGCATAAGTCTCTGATTAGACGTAGCTCTTGTTTGACTAAGAGTATCCTAATGTGCAAAGCTCTTGCTAGACAAAACCTCATGTTTGACAAAGCTCCCTGTTTGACAGAAGTCTCCTGCAGGACAAAGCCCCCCATTGGCCAGAAGCATCCTGCTGGACAAAACCTTATGTTTGACAAAGCCCTCTGTTTTTGCAGAAGTCTCCTGATAGACAAATACACCCATGGGTTAGAAACGTCTTGCTGGACAAAGCCCTCTGTTGGGCAGAACCTTATGTTTTAATTATTCCCCCAGTTTGGTAGAAGTCTCCTGCTGGACAAAACCTTATGTTTTGATTATGCCCCCAGTTTGGCAGAAGTCTCCTGCTGGACAAAGCCCCCTGTTGGGCAGAAATGTCCAGCTGGGAAAAGCCTCCCGTTGGGCAGAAGCCTACTGCTGGTTAAAACCTAATGTTTGACAAAGCCCCCTGTTTGACAGAAATTTCCAGCTGTACAAAGCCCCCTGTTGGGCAGAGATTTCCTGCTGGACAAAGCCCCCCATTGGGCAGAAGCCTCCTAATGGACAAAGAACCACGTCAGGTAGAAGGCTATAGCTAGGTAAATCCTCTGCTTGGGAATATGTCTCTGTTTGGGCAAATCCCTCTTAAGCTCCACGTTTGACATAATGCTGATCCTAATAACAGTATGGCACACTGAGCTTCTCTTTGACTGGATAATATACCTGCCACTTTAGCATTGTGCTCTGCGCTCCTTGAACAAGAACATCTATTTTCTTTTGTACTTCCAACACAATACTTCAATACCTTCTCATGCCTGTCCACCACCACAGATAAAAGATCGTTTAGATTGCACAAAGCCATAAAGCGAGCTGCAAGTCATCCCACAGCTGTATGTTTAAACTCACTTTGCACATGAGACTAAGCAGCCCAAGTTATTCATTTAGCCTGTCTTGTGCTAATAGAGAAGGAAAAAAAAAAAGAGTGGAGGAGATGAAGAAAATCCATTTTCCTTCACCTTCGGCAATCAGTCTGTATTCAATTAAAGTGGAGGGCTATTCATTTCCAGCTATGAAAGAGTCTGACACCTCTACGAGGCCCGCTGATTGTGAGGGCAGCGTCTGTGCCGTCACGCATCGATATTATGGCTCCGGATAATATGGCGAAGGAAGGAAGCGGACGAAAAATCTCCAACACTGACATTTCTGTAATTGAATGAGTTTAAATAGCGATGTGAAGAACAGATATTCATTTTATTGAGTTTGAGATGCCTGTATTATCACCTTACATTAACATAGATATTACATTTTAGCTCTTTTTTTACTTGTATGTTAAATGTTTGGATTTACTGTATTAAAAGAATTGATCACACACACACACACACATCTATCTAAAGGGCCTCACTGCCCTCATTTCTGCTAAGTTTTCATTCTCATAACTAATACATCAGTACCAGACACCATGAAAAGATCTCAGCTCCTCTTAACATCAATTAGTCTGTGAATGTTTCAATGCTTCTTGATTGATGCTGCAAGGAAACGAGATGAAAGAACAAGAACACGGTCCAAACGAGAACAGGACAACTGACATGACTGACCATCGACTGATCTTTTTTTTTTCCTGAATGCTGTAAATGTAAAGCGCTGCTGCCAGAAGGCATTCCTCAAATGACCTCTGCTTCCTGACCTGTGCTGTGTTCTATATTTAATTCTCCACTGAGCTGTGAAGTTCTGCTGTGTCTCACGTCAGAATGTGTAAGACGTATCGATCTGGATGGAAACATTATCTCTAGCTTGGTAAGTACACATCAATGAAAACTTCTCGGTGAAATCTCTTAACATCCAAATGGCTGCTTTTCTGAATAATCCTCTTTTACCTGCTCACTGACTTGTGGATGGTCTCCGCTAATCAGAGTCATGTTTGTTTTTTTTTTCTTTCTTTTCTTGTCCTTTATGATGCTGGTTGTTTAGACTTCTAATGGCACTAGAACTAATTTATACTTGTTTTCACAACAATGGGGGTGTGGGGGGTTATAAATACTTATGCCATGACAACTATATACATTTCACAAATATATGCTATTTCTCATGGCATAAAATCCCAAATAAAGTCACTTCCATTTTCTTGAAACATTCTCCTTCTATTATTTAGATGCTTTTACCCTAAGTGACTAGTGACTGAGGAAGAATTCACACATTTCAACTGAGAGTAAAAAACTTTGCTCAGATGTACCCTTATGGTGCTCTGGTAGTCCTGGGATTTAATTTCACAAGCTTCTGGTCACAAGGACTGAAGTTTAACGACTGAACCTCCACCCCGACTGTTTATATATATGAGAGCCAGATTAGTTTTCCCTTATTCTGCTGTGTAAATAACATGGAATGTTTTATATGGGAATATGCTGGTGGGAATCTTTTGTCCTGTGCGACTTTAATATTAAAAGTAATGCCGAGATACACAGGAAACTCGATAAAACTTTGAGCAGTTTTAATCAGAGCGATGGTTTGTAAGCATACAGATTAGAATTAGAAACTTCTGTGTTTACACATCCTCTTAAAACTCACCTGTATGTTAAATACATAACTATATATCTATTACATCTTTATATATATATATATATATATATATATCTATTACATATACATTCTCTACATATTCTTATTTCTTATTATTTCTATTCCTTCTTTTTTTTGTTTAAACCTAATATAGATGACAAGACAAGTTGTTTTGACAAGTTTTTTTTGTTGTTTTTCACTTTTCATTTTGTAATCTTTACACATTCTGTACTGTTACTATATGTAGCATAATCACAAATCACGTTTTATTACCTCTTTTATTTCTATTATGTCTTATTATTTCTATTCCTTTTTTAAGCTAATATAGATTTATTTTCACAGCAATCTGAAGGGGGGTGTAAACACTTATGCAATGACAACCTTTTTGTTGTTGTTTTTTCTTTAACCCTGTAAAGCCCACTGTTGCAGAATTACATCACTTTTAACAATTCTAAACAAAGGCCTGCAAATGTTTTTTTTTTCTCAAGACTACATTTACATAGTTAATGGGTCCTATTGTTTGTCCTCACAATGCCTTTGGATAGAAGAAGTGTTTATAGGTCCGGTCATCTGGCCATGAACTCACTTTACCTGCAAACTTCGCTTTGAGCTCGTCTCCTTTTTTTGCATGACTGGATTTGTAAAATTAAAATTAAAATTAAAATTAAAATTAAAATTAAAATTAAAATTAAAATTAAAATTAAAATTAAAATTAAAATTAAAATTCCTTAAATATTTTTTTTTGTGTTTATTACAATGTCTAGAACACATTCATGTTTAGTTATTTTGGAAAACATTCATCAAATTTGATTTAGAACTTATGTCTATGTTGTAATTCTACAACGCTGGGACAGAGTGGTAGTCAAAATAACCTGTGCTCCTTACACCTTACATAAGGACACTGCACTTCTCACATGGTCACAACTTGAAAAAAATTGTAGTAGAATTTTAAAGTGTTAGATGATTCACTGTAACTAAGTTCTAAATGTGCTTTTCTGTTAAATTTTTACTTAGTTTAGCTTAGACCATAATTAAACACAGGAATACATTGTATGTGGTATTAACTCCATCATCTATAGCAGTATCTGAAACTCCCTGTATCTTTGTAGTTTTTTTTAACTTCTAAATGATCCTGTGAATTTTTTATATGAGTGTTGCCCAAGTAGCAGTTTGTAGCATCAGGCTCTGAATGTTCTGGATTTTGGGGGGGATGCCTGTTGCATTGTTCAGGGACAGGTGTGAATGGTCTTGAATGTGAACCTGTAAGTGCTCTGGGGGGGTGCATGTGGTGCATGTGCATGTGTGTAGAGAGCATAATAGGCCAGCCAGACAGTATTGTTTGAATGTAGTGGAGTTTTGATTAGCATTTGCATTGAAATGATAATACTTTGATGGATAATTGGATAACACTTAGATCTCTACCCTCGACATATGGTCTACCACCCTGTCTATTCTTTCATTTTATCTACTACAATATAAGACCCATATGTATTATTCACATATCTAATTTTATTTTTTTTACTTTTTCCATTTCAGAATGCCACCAGTACAGAAAGGTCATCTATTCAGTGTGCAGGTTGTGATTGCTGCCGTCCAAAATGAAAAAGTTTTGTAAATACAATTTTTTTCCAATATTTTTATTAATAAATGCTTATTCATAAAACTATGATTGTTGTGTGATTATTACTCATGATGTATACTGTTATGGGGCTAAGTAAGCAATCAACCCTGCAAATGAATGCTTAAATGTTCTGTATATCTGTTCAGACAAAGTGAGTACAAATACAGAAATTCTGCTCCCAACTAGGCCCAACGTTGCAATATTACAACATTTCCCTAAAAACTTACTAAAATGTAAAAAATTTGAAAAATCTTTCATTTCTACATTAGAGGCCTCCTAAAACAATATCTGAGAGGTCAAAAAAAGTTTTGCTCATTTTTTTCTATATTTGGGTCTTACAGGGTTAATCTTCTCTATGTAGCATAATAACTCATCATACTGTCATTTTTATTTATCTTTTTAAGCTAATATGTTTTTTTTTATTATTATTCATTCATTTATTTATTTATTTATTTATTTATTTATTTATTTATTTATTTATTTAATTATCTATTTATCTATTTATCTATTTTTTAAACTAATATAGGGGTCCAGGAAAATATGTATGCGATGATCTTTTTTCATTTTTTGTTGCTGTTTTTGTTGTTTTTTTTATTTTCCATTCTGTAATCTTTCTATACTGTTATTATATGTAGCATAATAACACATCATATTCTATCACCTCTTTTATTTCTATTATTTTATATTATATCTATTCCTTTATTTTTTTAAACTAATAACAGCAACTGGGAGAGGGGTGTAAATACTTATGCAATGACAATTTTTTTTTCTTTAATCTTTCCACATTCTGTACTGTTACTGTATGTAGCGTAATCACAAATCATGTACTATTACCTCCTCCTATTTTGTGTAATTTCTATGGAAAAAAAAAATAAAATAAAATAAAAAATAAATAAATAAATAAATAAAGCGTAGTTCTTAAATGTTGGTTATTTATCTATTATATATCTATTATTAGTCTAGAAGGAGTGGCCAAGTTTTCATTTTATTTCATTGCAAGTTTGTATACTGTATATAACTGTGACAAAAAAAAAAAAAGATATCTTTAGTCCATTTAGACCATTTGGTTCTGCACTGAGATGAGATCCGTGGAACGTCTTGGAACGTAAAGTGCTGACAATTTAGTGCCGCTGGGACCGAAGGCATCCAAAATCATAGTGGTAGCAGCGTGGGATTTTTTTATTACTCTCTCAGAGTGTGAGTGCTGCTATGAAGCTCCAACTGGAGCAAATCCACCAATAGGAGGATGATACTGAGCTCATGGGAGATTTTCATCCAAGTCTAATGAACAGTGTAGGGACTGTAGCACTTTATTTATTAGCAGCCACACCCTATTCCAAGCCACCAAAAGTATTTGGACAAACAGATATCATAAATTCATTCTTAATCCACTCCAGCACTCTAAACTCAAGGACTAAGGACTCCATGCTTAGTGGATTCAACTCTCTTCTTGCTCTCATTTCACTGTTCAACCTTATTCTTTATGCTTTATGCTTTCTGATTAAAGTCAGATTTGAAAAATTGCATAGTTTTTAGGCCACATATCGTACATTCTAACAGTAAACATCAATAAACCTCTGTCTGTGGGTTAGATCTGGCCTTTGGACTCTGGACACCACTGCTTTAGTGCTTAACTGCAGCCAAATGAATAATTAATAGACTGTTGCTAAAATGGCAGATTCGGGATTTTCATGATATAATGATATAATTAAATTAAAGCCTTTTAACACTAATTGTCCTAAGTGTACTTGTGAAAATGCTATGCTATATGAATTTTAATCTACATGCTTTTATATATATAATCTTATTATAATGCTATTATGTATATTCAACATTTTAATTTCAGCACAGCTCCAGGATCCCAGGTTCAATCTGGGGTTCGAGTGTATAGTTTCACACATGACTTAAGTTCAAGTGTGTTTTCTTTTCCACCACGCTAACATCCCCTCGGGTGTGAGTGTTTGTGCACGGTGCACTGCGTCCCATCTAGGGTGTATTCCAGAGAGATTCCAAGACGAGCTGTGACCCTGAACAAATAGACTTAGAGAAGATGAATGAAAAAATGTGCACACAAGCCGTGCAAGAAAATGTACTTTTGTGAATATTCCATGATGTTATACCTTCACCTGTGCTGATTCATATCAAAACAAATCAACAAATCATGTAGCAAGGAAATAAAATCCAACTTCACAATAAAACTTTCTAGAGTGAGAGCAACTGAAGGTGTGGATATGATATTAGAGCTTTTTATAGCTTAAATGCTTCAGAGGGCACAGCACCCATTGTCCCTGACAGTGACCTTTCTGTGAACCAAAACCTAAGCAGCTGGTTCCTTCTGCTTCGTGGCCCTCAGAGACGCCTCATCTCCAGACTCTCTCAGATTATAATGGATGACTTCTAACATGCATAAATAGAGCAGAAACTTTCCATTGCAAAGCATGTACATAAAAATATAAATCATTTGAGTAGATTTGGGGTCTGGAGAAGGTTTATTGACTATGTAGATGCTTGTTTTGTTTTTTTAATGTACTATTGTACAAGTAGCCCATGAGTAAGGTGGGCTGAGAAGTGCAAAACAAAACAACAAATCCGAAAACACAAGGACAGTTCAGACAAAAGGTACTCAAGGTATACAGAAAGAAGGTAATTGTATATCTAACTTTATTTCTTGTACATGTGTGGAGTTCTGCCTTCACTTTAAACCATTTTTAAATCTTTAACTTTAAACTTTAAATCTAAGAAAATACCAAACATATATTTATATTTGTAAGAAAATGGAATTCATTCAGCGCTACTTTGAGGAAGGACGTTCATATGGCGTGATTTTGGGTATACTGATAGTGTATCATGGCGTAAAGATTAGTTTGCGATCTCTAAAAACACAAGAAGAACACAGGAATGTTTGGAAGACCAAACTATTCCAGATTAAAGGATATAAGGAGCGCTATAAGAGCAGAGCTGCGTTCATACACACACCAATCCACTTTCTACTGCTGCAGCTACTGCTGGAAACTTTATTGTCATTGCAGAGTACAGGTACATAGCAACGACATGCTGTTTAGCATCTACCAGAAGTGCAAATAGTAGAAATTGTGCAAATAAACAAGTGTCAGGTGTAATTATAATGCCAGGGTGTGCACAGAAGAGTTTGTGCAGTTAGTATTTACAGCAGATAAAGTGTCAGGTGTAGTTATAATTGTGCTAAAAATGTGTGCATTATGTACAATGTATGTACAACAGTAACAGATAATATACAGTGAATATACAGATAGTATATAGTTTGTATAAATATAGTATATATAAATGTATATAAATAGATAGACAGATAGATAATCCATGAAATGGACAATACGTATATTAATTATATTACACAGTGAAAATACTATATTATAAAAGAATGTACAGGGTGGAGCCGAACTTTAAAGTGGTAAGTGCAGTAAGACATGAGTGTCCTAGTGGTGTAGTGTAGAGTTCAGTAGATTTATGGTTGAAGGAAAAAAAAACTGGCCCTAAACCTGCTGGTTCTGGTGAGGATGGACTGGTATCTCCTCTTGGATGGAAGGAGGTTGAACAGTTTATGACCCGGGTTGACCATACTGTCAACAAAGTTGGTTTTTCACATTCAGCATATTTGCTGTGGTCTGAATTTCAAGTGTGATTCTGTTTCCACCTGAGCAGGATTTCAATTCAGTTCAGAGCAGCTTTCCAGAACATAAGAAATATAGTACAAAAAGTTCACGATTAATGTTAGACTTATATCTAAATTTATTTGTATTAATCCCTAATGAGCAAACCTGAGGCGACTGTGGCAAGGAAAAACTCCATTAGATGGTAAGAGGAAGAAACCTTGAGAGGAACCAGACTCAGAAGGGAACCTCATCCTCATCTGGGTGACACAGAAAATGTGATTAAAAATTATTATAAACAACAGAGAGTGTGATTATGAATAATGTCCTTTCCACAGTCAGTTGGAGTCATGAAGGGTTTCAAACTCTCTTGATTCTATCAGTCTCAGCTGGCTCTCTTACGTCATCACAAATGACCCTAATAGTAAGGCACCTCACCTTTTCTGTGTCCCACAATGTTCCTCTGCTACTCATGGTACAAGTGTTGTGGAAATTAATGATGTCATCATCAGGTTACTTTAATTCCTGGGTAAAAAATAGAACAGATCTAAGTTGGAGAAGCGTTCACATTCATGGGAACAATTCCAGTGCGACAGATCTCACCACCTCCTACAGGAAGTCTCCGTTTCGGCACCATGGTGCGCTTCCCGGTCACAATGACAGCTTTTGGAAGAAACTTCCAGTGTGAAAAGTAAAATTAAATGGAATTAATTGGAGTTTTTGTAATAAGTTGGACTGAATGTCTGATTGGCTTCTTTGTCTGAGTAGAAGCAGGAGATGAGAAGGTGGTCAGTCAAATCATCTTCACTGGGGGAGGAAAAGAGTGATTTGTGTTGGAATTGGTAACCAGGAAGGATGTAAAGCTTCAGGTGTGGTCATTTCTAACAATTAGATATTTAAATAATTTAATGGTTCCTTAAAAAATAATTTATTTGTATAGCACTTTTAACAATGAACATTGTCTCAAAGCAGCTTTATAGAAACAACATAAGAAACATAAGAAACAACAAAAAAAAAACATAGTCCAAAAAGTCCTAGATGTTACACAAAATCATCCCCAGTGAGCAAGCCTGAGGAGACTGTGACAAGGAAAAACTCGTATGGTATGAGGAGGAAACCTTGAGAGGAACCAGACTCAAAAGGCAACCTCATCCTCATTTGGGTGGCACCATAGAGTGTGATTTTAAATTATTCTAAACACCGGAGAGTGTGATTATTAACAATGTCCTTCCTGCAGTCATGTACAGTCAAGTGTGTGAGGAAGATACAGCATATGTAGTATGTTAGTGTGTGTATTAATTAGGAGGTTGTTGTCATCCTCAAAGTCCACATAGGGTTGGTTCTATTAATAAAATAAAACCTTTCTGTGATCAGATTCTCAAATATTACAAAGCCACTAGTTGAGTTCATCCATAAAATCAATCCTTTCTTTATCTTAAAAACAGCACTTTCTTATATCTTGTTGATTACTAGTTCTAGATTACACATCTATCAAAAGCACTAGTGCTTAATTAAGCCAAAACTCTTTAAATCCATTTGGGCTCATGAGATGTTCCTCCTCTGAAGCAGCTGCTGCAGACTTCCTCTAAAGCAATCTGTCCCATTGTTTGTCTCTTCTGGGTACTTTTGCTGAGGAACTGCCTTACAGGACACACTGAGGCCCTGCAAAGATCAGCTCAAAGTGCCTGCTGTTTTTCAGACAGTCAGAGCCTACTGTGGATTCATTAGTTCTTGGACTCCCAGTCTGGACATCTGTGGCTGGTTCTTCAGAAGTAGAAAAGGAGAAGAGAAGATAACAGCCTGAAGAAGTGGAGTAAATAGATACTCATAAGTCTGCTTATAATGCTGGATCCTGAGTGCTAAAGTTTTTATGTCAGTATTCACATCAGGAATGTTATGTGGATTCAGAGATGGGTTATGCCTCAGTTTTCAGATTTTCACCAGTAGATCAAATGGAAAATAGATTGAAGAAGGTTTACTCTCAAATATGGTATAACATGAAAGCAGAGAATTAAAAAACAACAACAACAACAATAATAAAATCATTCATACATGAGAAGATACCAAGCAAGGAAGCAATATGAAATAAACATCTAACACAAGTCTAGAATATTTCCAATAATAATGCTGCAAATATAGCAGAATTTTTCAGCAGCTCATAAAATAGCACTTGATCCAGTGCATCCTATTATTTATTTATTTGTTTGTTTTATTTTATTTTGTTAATTTGGTGCACAAACTCAAATCTGAATTCATCCCTTAGGGTACATGGTGACATTTCTTTGGCCTTTCATCAATCGCCAAGTTCTGTGAAACTGAGTTGTTGTTGATGATGATGATGATGATGATGATGGATATCATGTATCATGCGCAGCATAGAACAAAAAATACAAGTGAATGTTGGTGAAAACAAGGAACCCTCTCCATGGCTCTGTGAAGTGCACTTGTGAAATTGCATCTGCCAGCATTATTGACAATTTGCGAGATGCCTGTGTGCTTTCTGATATTTTTCCAATTTCAATCCTCATATGAAAGCCACATAATTTGTGTTCCATGACTCTCTGCCAATTCCCCCTGACAAAGCCTCCCATTCATGCTTGTCTTTTGACAGTTCACGAATCAGCAACAACGCTCTGCTCTCCTTGTTGTGTACCTTGTTGTGTTTCCAGATAACGGAAGAGCCAGGCTGAGGTTTTGTGCGACAGCAGAATGAGTATCCGATATGACATTATCAACGTTTATGACATTTTTAACGCAGAGAAATGTCACCCGAATCAGGTGATTTGCTAACAATTGCAAAACGGAGAAGGCTATAATTGAAATGTGAGTAATGGCAGCAGGAGTGTGGCCCATGCTTCCCTGCCAGAGCGAAGGAAATCAAAGACAAGGCGGTGAGGTTATTCAGCCCTGAGATAAGATGTCAAGGGGGGTGCAATATACATGAAAATAAATGCGAGAGTCAATAAGGATGCGATATCGAAGAAAACAAATATGAGTCAGAGACAATAGCTCAGTCCGTCATAATGAAAACGGATAGGATGATGCCAAATATTTGCACTAAGGCTACTGACACCACAGCTTGATGACCTTCCAAAGTCTGTGTCTTTTTCCACTTTCTCTTTCCTCCCATCTCTCTTTATAGACGTTTTGAACCTTTAGTTGCCACTTGGTTGAAATTAAAAGTTCCCCAACTCTACCATAGGTTTCCATATCAGCACGTGTTCCATCTACATCCTTATTTGAAACCCTTTAATTATCCAATGAACCTTTATAGAACTTTTTTTTAGCTTGAGTATTAGGTAATGAATCCTGCTAGGTGTATTAGAGCAGGGAACTCTCAGATGGGCAGAGAAATCACTCATGTGTGCGGTGAAGGGCGACTCCAGGACTGGGACTCATTCCAACCGAACATGGCCCCTCGGAAGACCTTGATGATCTGGTGCAAAGTTAATTAGAGACTCTTTCCTGAAGGTCTGGTGTGACGAAGTGCAAACAAAATGCCTGTCTGTTCACAGATGTTGTGGAATTTTATATATACAGTAAAACCTCAGTATACAAATACCCTCCCTTACAAATTTCCATTTTTTTGTTGACAGATTGGTGGCGTGGGTGCTCTGTTCTATTTTTAGCCTAAGCTTGATGCCACAACTTCCTTTGAGGACCCTTGACATGGAATGCTTGGCTTGGGTCAGTTCTTTGTAAGTAAGTGTTTATTTGTAAGTATTTCTTATGGGAAAATCCATTTCACAGTACAATACCTTTTCGCCTTAAGAACTCACCTCCAGACCGAGTTAAATTCCTATGCAGAGGTTCCACTGTATATTATACTGCTTCCATTAATCTTAACTTTTCTTTGTCACAGTCTTTTAGGACTTTAGGGATTAAGACTTTTCTCATAGTGATTGAATGTAACAGATGTGGATATTGCACCTGGCTGAGACACTGGAGGCTCGTTTTAACTTAGCTTTAAAGACTTCATCTCTATCCACAACAGAGAGGCTGAATGAGTCTGTGCTTTGATTTTCATGAACACTACCATGAACAATCGCAATGTTTATACAGTGGAACCTCAGCATACGAATTTAATTGGTTCTGGTCCTTTAATTGGCGAGTTCTTAAGGTGAAAATTTGCAGTCCAAAACAAATTTTCCCATCAGAAATAATGTAAATGCAGATAATCCGTTCCAGCCGCCAAAAAAAATATGACCAATATGACCAGTACAAAGCGTACGTAAACTGTATGTCTGCTTACAAAGAACTGACCCAAGCCAAGCATTCCGTGTCAAGGCTCCTCACAGGAAGTCATGACACTAAGCTTGGGCTAAAAATAGAACAGACCGCCCACACCACCAATCTGTCAACAAAAAACACCCGGAAAATCACCTAGCTTTTGAACGCATGCTGAAGGCGACGTTAGTATCGTGGGTTGACTCTTTCCTAACAGTTTTCGCTGACTGAGAAAAAATACGTAAAATTCGTAAACTTGCTTCGGTTGGCTTTGATTGGCTTTCCACTGACGCTAACAAGTTTTGAACGCCTCCCGGTCGTATGCGCTACTTGGCTGGTGTTCGGTTCGGTCCATTCATATGCTGAAAATGTTTTGTATGCTGATGAAAAATTTCAATTCTTAAGATGCACATTCATAAGGGAGGGCATTCGAGGTTCCAGAGTATTACATAAGGCTAGTTTTACAAAATCTTATTTCGAATCCAGAGAGGTATTTATTATTTGGTTACCGTTTTCATACTGCGACATGATAAAGTTAATAAACGCTCTATGATATTTTCCAAGCTACATTTACGAAGGCAAACACTAACCTCTGAGGGGTTCTTTTGCATCTAAAGAATTTTCCTTGCGAATCTACGACTGCACTATGAGTATTTGATTTAGGCGAGACAGAAGTAGGTATAGAGATAAAGAAAAGAAATTTCAGATCCACGACTTGTGGAGGAAGACATGTTCATGTTTTGATGTTTGGGCACCTTTTTTTTTTTTTTTTTTACTTTAATCAGTATGCAAAACGGTTTTAAATCCCTCTGCTGTAAAACAGCCAGCATAAGCAACTTGGTGTGAAATCTGGACTTAAATTTTGGACTTAGAGAGCTAAATGTTTTTACTGAGAGTTTCCTCAGGCATATGATTAGCTGCTTCTTCCATGCAGTGACTCATGAAGCTCATGACACTAAATTTGCATCTTGGTGTTTGCCATCAAAACATAAATGTCTAATTATTGTGTAGCCTAATTCTGAAGGAGTGTGAGGAAACATCGGGGTTTGAAACCAGACATAGATCTTAAACACTGTGTCGCATGTTTCTGTTTTATTTTCCAGTCCTGACTCCGCCCCTTGTCTTGTTTTGTCAAGTCGTGAAGTGTTTTTTGTATTGTCCAAGCTTTTCTCATTTTCAACTGTTCTGAAGCCTGATAAACTTTAACTTGTTTTTCGTCCCTTATTACACACAAAACACCTTATAATCTGATGGTGAATTTTGGTATAATCTGATGGTTTGAATTTAAAAACAGTTCAATTTTGCTGTCTGTATTAAATGTTCTGATTTTTATGCATGTTTTCATAGTAGATTTTGATATAAATTCTCATACAGCTGCAATTTGTATTAATTAACCAGTCTAAATTTTAACAGTTTATTGTGTGTGGGTGATCAAAGCATCATCATAGTAGTGTTTGGGAAAGAAATCTAAGCCAAGTACTCTGATCTAGTTTATGTGTTCAGATAAAATCTTATATATTTCAAATTAAAAGTAATCGCACGTGATCACACAGCATGGTCAAGCTGCTCGCCTAGACTTACCATCTGGCTAAGCTTCTGTAGCAGCTTGACCAGCTCAGCCTGTGTTTTGGCAGCTGGTAGCTGGTCAGATCGAGCTGTACATTTCAGCAGTATATGTTTCACTAGTGCAGTAGAGTTCCTGAAGAGTTTACGTGATGAAAAACGTTTAGAAAAAATAAGAATAATTCAGCAGATATTTTGAAGCAGGTTTCCTCCTCAAGCAATAATGATGTAGCTTCCTCCTTTTATCAGGACATGACAATAAAATAGAATTTTAAGCTCAGTTAAGTGTGATTTAACAAATATGGATTAAATCAAGGTTCACTGAATGCACTGATTCTATACCTATTATACCCACATGGACAACTCAAAAGGTTTAAATAAATTAGTAAAACTACTACTACTACTACTACTACTACAACTAATAATAATAATAATAATAATTATTATTATTATTATTATTATTTATTATTTATTTATTTATTTAAACCAAATAAAATATTATTAAACAACATAAAAAACATAAAAAATAGAAAAAGTAAGATTTATTTATTTATTTAAACCAAATAAAATATTATTAAATAACATGAATAACATAAAAAAATAGAAAAGGTAAGATTTATTTATTTGCCAATAGAATAAGTCTTACATTTGGCAGACAGATTTATCTAGAGCAATGTACATTTTATAACATTATCACATTATTTATTTATTTATTTTTCATTTTTTACAACTGTGTACTTGAGGTTTAAGGGCCTTAGTCAAGGGCCCACCAGTGCAGATTGGTGGACCTGGGATTGAAACTCACAACCTTCTGATCAGTAGTCAAACATCTTCACCACCAACCACTAAGCTACCATGTCTTATTCAAGTGAAGTGCTGAGTGACATGATATTAAACAAGTGGAATTAATAAAACTTCTAAAAATAAGTGTATTAATCTTTAATCTATTTGGTTTCTGGTCATCTTATATTAGGAAACCCTCGATCAATTTCAAGATATTTTCCCTTGCTCAGATATGCCGAGATCAAAGAAAGGAACCTAATACCACTTATGGGGTTAATTTGAAATGAAATTGTATGCTGGAATAAAAGATATGATTCATGCTAATAAAACAGTGACATCCATTTTATCCACTGTCATACTTCACTTTAAGCGAGTCCTCCGTTTGAAACTTTCTGCTGCTAAATTGCCCGGAGCGGTCCATGAGCAGTTTTAATATCTTGAATTAAAAAACTAAAAGAGTCATTGCACGTGGCACCCAGAAGCGCTGTATTTCAGATGAGAAGATGATCACATCATTTCAGCTCAGTCTGTTGGCGCAATCCAATAACGTTACACACTACTGAGTGGTAATACTATTAAATCACACAAAAATGCAGGAGCTGTAACCAACCCAGGAAACATATTTAAAAATTCAATTACACTAACTTCCCCTTTCTTTGATTATATTTCCGATTACTTTTACATATGGTAACGAGGAGAACGATACAGATACATTCATTCATAAGTTTTGTCTCATTTCTGTATCAGAGGACTGAATGCAGTTCACTGCTTGCCTCAGAATCACTGTTTTGGGATGTTACCATATGGCACTGGGGTTCGAAAACACTGTCAGAGTGTGCTGGAGAAAATTTCCGACTGGTGCTTCAAAGAGTGTCTGTGCAGACACATCGCCTTGTACAATATGTCCAAAAGTGACAAGGTAGTGAGGAAGCAAACTGTTATTATTCTTGTTTGCACCTGTCTGTGTGTTTTCTAGTAAATTTAGTTGCTTCCACAAATATAACCAAGTCAGTATGTGAAGTCACCCTGACTAACAGATAAACCAGTTGCTAATGATGTGGTAATTGTTCTACATTCACATTTATGGCATTCAGTAGATGCCCTTATCCAGAGAGACTCTCGTTTTATACAAATTAGCAATTGAGGGTTAAGGATCTTGCTCAGGGGCCCAGCAGTGGCAGCTTGGTGGACCTAGGGATTCGAGCTCACAACCTTTTCTAATCAGTAGTCCAAACCACTAAACTAACATTTCCCCCCAAAACATGTCCAGTACACTTCCATTTTAATGAATATCTTTAACCTCAAATCTCTATAAAGAAAAACAGCATTTGGTAGACACCCTTACCCTTCCGATCAGTAGTCCAACACTTTAACCAGTAAGCTACCACATCCCCTACAACTGGCTCTTTCTCTACACCAGTGTTATTGGATCTTATCCCCAAATGGCCAAGGTTGCTGAAGGGTTTCATTCTAACCAAACAGGAACCATAGCTGATCCTTCATTGAAGGCCAAGTAGGATCAGGTTTGGTTCCAGATTATTTGGAGTGAAAACCCACAGCCAGACTGGTGCACTGGAGATAAGACTGGACTCTCTATACACTCTCCATCTACAGACAAGTAATAGTTAGTCAAACCAGTTAGTAATTAAAACCACCCCAACCCAGATAGAGCAGTTCCTGAAGATGATTGGACTAGTGTGGTTAACAAGCTGCATCCCAACATATCCAGTATGTATCCATGCTAATGAATACCTTTAGCTTACACCAGCAGTGTTGGGTTGAATCTGCTAGTGTCCAGGATTTCTTAAGGTTTTCATTCCAAACAAACAGGAACCAGAGCTGACACTCAACTGAAGGCCAAGTGGGATCAGATATCAGGCTCCAGATTGGTTGCTGTGAAAACCTACAGCCAGACTGGTGCTTTTGATATAAGATCAGACACATTATTCCAAAATGTAACCAAGCTAATTAACATGGTTGGGTTCTGGTATGGATAAAAGGCCATTACATTACTACTATATTGCCACAGGGTTGTACAGAATGTCTTTGTATGATGTAGAATTTGTAGCAAGAGATCCAAACACTGTTCCAGCATGACAACACACAAATCTAGATCCATGCAAGACACTGTGTGCTACAATTGGAGTGGAAGAACTTGAGTGGTCTGATCTGCTCAGAGCCTATGCTAAAGCTCTTGTGGCTGAATGAGCACAGTGGAAAAGTTTAGTGGAAAGCCTTTCCAGAAGAATGGCGATTATTTTAACATCAACTCCATATAAATATTCATAATTCTGGAAATACAGTGTATCCGAATTATATATGATATATAATATCAAATCATTCATAATTTTTTTTCTGAGGAATATAAGCAATGTTTTTTTGGGAGTGTGGGAAAAATGGTTATATATTAATAAATAAATAAAAATAAAACCTTTTCTGTTTTTTTTTGGAGAGCGTGGGGAAAACATTGTTATATATTAATAAAAAATAAAAATAAAACTTTTTGGAGAGTGTGGATAAAAATTATTGTTATATATTAATAAATAATACAAACTTTTTTTTTTTTAAGAGTGTGGAAAAAATATTGTTATATATTAATAAAAAAATAAAAATACAAACTTGTCTTTTTGTTTTTTGAGAGTGTGGAAAAAAGATTGTTATGTATTAGTTAAAAAAGTTAAAATAAATTACAATAAAAAATAAAAATAAACCTTTTTGGGAAAAGAATTATTGTTACATATTAATAAAAAATAATAACTTTTTACATTAAAAAAGTTTTCATTAATATAATTTTTTAAAATATTAATATTCTTTCATTAATATTATATTACCATTAATATAAATTTTTTAACTTTAGTGTGGGGTCAGTAACTTTTTGCACCATTATCATGTTTTATTACTTACAGCATATGTTATTAAAATATTGCAGTAATTTATGTAACATTACACATTAACCTTCTTACAATCTGTCCAATACTGAGAACATCCTGATTATGTTATCTGTTAATCTATGTGACATTTTCCCTGGAATAGCTTGTCCAGCCTCTGGGTGGCTTCAAAAGTTTGTACGAAGGCTTTAAGCAGTTCCCGAGCATTTAGCTAGATGCTGGAAGGAACGGTAAGAACTGAGGCGTAACTTTTAGCAGAAAGATAACCATTTCTTTTACATTTTAGACGGTCGTTTAGTACTTTCCGAACGATACCTTGAAAACTCAAACAGCAATTTTGCCTAAAAATGGCTAAAAAAAATCCTTTGCTATGAATTAGATTATTCTTATCTGCTTCAGACTTCGGAGCGCTTCAGTCAGCACAGAAATCAGTAGCAGAAATTTTTATTCTGCCTGTCTGGTTTGACACTCCGTCTGAGGTCCAGTGCAGGATCAAAGGGCGCTTGGCTTTAAAACCCACGACAAACGAGGTAAGCGGCTGATAAGGCCATGTTTATCTGTCCTCACGCTGTTCCTGGCTTCAGCGCCGAGATAGCATCGCACATCAGCATGACGAGCACAAACAGTCGAACCCGAATCTGCCGCCAGAGAATTCAGCATCTTTCAGCCTCACTGAGCAGCGAGAAAAACAACTCATTTAGAGGTTTTAACACAGTGCGTTACATCATCCCCCCTGTCTGCGCTGCTCTGCAGTCGCGTCCGTCTTTGAAATATTGATTAGCATTTTAATGGCTTGTTGCGTTTTTCGCCTTCGAGGCTTTCTGCATGAAAACAGAAGCTCGGAAGGTTTACAGACACCTTATTAAATCCTGCTTCAGTGCCTGGAATTCGGTGTGTGTTACTGAGCAGCAGGTGTGCGTCATTCATGGATCTGTTGCTGCGGGGAAAGAGACCAGAAACAGATTTACAGAGACAAAAATAACAGAGAAAAGCAATGCAAATTTAGACATTTGTGTAATCAGTTCCATTGTTCTTAAATTATCATCATATTGCACCATTAAGCTAAAATCCATATTAATTAATAGTGAATGGAATAAAACACTTGAAGGCATGCAGTTATGGAAAATTAATCACTGCTGAGTTAACATTATGGATGAAAGGGGAATAAATATTTTCCTTTGACTGTGCATGCTAATTTTTTTGTCATAGATTTAACTTTAACACTACACTAAAAAATGTACTAGGTTTTTGCAACCTGGGTTGCCAGAAAATTTAAAGTAACAAATTGTAAATCATATTTCCTCTAAATTACAGTAATAGCTTATATTTAAGGTGTTTAATTTTATATTTAATATGAAATGACATGCAATGAAGTTAATAAAACAATGTGATGTACAACTTCACCACTGAAACTGGAGACTCCTTCCATGACTGTGATATACATAATAAATGTGTCGTCATAGAAACCTTCACAAAATCAATCAAGTACATTTGTTTTGTTATATCATGTTTTGGTTTTGTTTTTGGTTATGTGGTCCGTCTGATATTCAATTACCTATAAAGGAGCTGTTACTATAGAAACGATAACGTATCAGGACGGGTGAGTTAATAACTGAACACCTGGCAACCGATCAGAATTCAGACTTCAATGCAATATATTGCTGAGATCTCAAATGCAATAAAGCCGGCCTGTTTAAAATGACACATCAACGTCTTATTATTAAATAAATAAATTAAATCTATAATAAATATATAAAATGTGTAATAATCTTATTGTTCAAATTTAAATAATATATAATAAATATAAAACCGACCTGTCCAGGGTGTACCCCTGCCTTTCGCCCTATGTGCACTGGGATAGGCTCCAGCAGACCCCCGTGACCCTAATTAGGAATAAAGAGGGTATAGACGATGGAAATATAAAACCACCTGCATGGATTTAAGAGAAAGATATGCCGTGTCTCGCAGAAGAACAGCACAGAATTTGATTTCATGTCTGCTAGATAACACTAAAGAGCATTATCACATGAAAGCCAGAGCATGTAAACATCAATTTATTGAAACTTTTTCCAAAGATTATAATCATGGTCAGGGGAAGTAATGGATAATGCAGTTAAATCCATAATACAGGGTCAAAACTGAGGCAAATGAGGAAGTACTAATATTTACAGGTCCCAGAACTAAGGAAAGAGAGATACGCACTCTCAAATCTCATCTATAAGCAAAGATTTAAATATATCTGTTATTTCTTTCTTTCTAACTGTTCAACGTTCCTTATGCTGCATCACACAACGACAAAGCGACCGGAAATAGCACATTTTCAATAAGAGCTTGTGACTTCCGGTGACTTGAGCAAGTACGAATGTCGGTGCCTACACGTGGGCGTGTCCAGAGAAGCCAATGGGAGTGAAGAACACAAAAAGCAAAAAACATGCGGTAAACAGCTTCTCCTTAATCTCATATGATATAATGCAGCTATACACTGCTGAATTTTATTTATACAGTGGAACCTCAGCATACGAATGCCCTCCCTTATGACTTTTCACTTTAAGAATTGAAATTTTGTTTGCATCGGCATATGAAGCATTTTCGGCATATGAACAAACTGAACCGAATGCCGGCTAAGTTACGCGTGCCCGTCCGGGAGCCGTTCAAAACTTGTTTGCGTCAGTGGGAAACCAAGCGAAGCCAACCGTAGCAATTTTACAAATTTTCCGCATTTCCCGCATTCAGTGAAAGCTGTTTCCGAAGATTCAACCCATGAAACCAACGTTGCCTTCAGCATGCATTCAAAACCTAGGTGATCTTGGGCGTTATTTTGTTGACAGATTGATGGCGTTCTGTTCTATTTTTAGCCCAAGCTTGGTGGCACGACTTCCAAGGGTGAGGACCCTTGACAATGCTTGGCTTGGGTCAGTTCTTTGTAAGCAGCCGTACAGTTTACATACACTTCGTATTGGGAATATTGGTCATATTTTTTGAGTGGCTGGAACGGATTATCTACAGATAGCATTTACATTATGCCTTGTGAGAAAATTCCTTTCATAATACAAATTTTCGCCTCCAGAACGAATTCAATTCGTATGCCGAGGTTCCACTGTATATACACACAATTGACCAATCTCACTCCAAAATGCTTCGATTTATAGCCGCAAGAAAGCTGGTTGCATCAAACACTGATAAATGTTGTTACTATGGCAACAAGTAGTAGAGCAAGAACTTCATAGTACAGCAGAAAATGTGTGAATGTGTGTAGATTTATTTTACTTTCTTCTGGTCTAAAGACGAGAAAAAAATCACTCTGAAATCACTCACACTATACACAGGTGTGTCTCTGCTCCAACTGCATCAACCAGTACAACATGAAAACTGGTAGACGACTCTTGTCCTTCCTTCCTTCTTGGCCCATCTGTCTTCTCAGCCACTTTGGACATGTCTTCTGCTTCTTCGGCCCTGCTACACTGGTGGTGACTGTAATGTCTTTTCCCTCCAGGTTCATGGATTTCCAAAGATAAATTGGTACAAGTTTTGAACAAATGTCTGCATGATGCCTCGAGTCCCATTCGTAGTGTATTCCCATCTTCCACCCAGAATTACAGAGCTTACTGAACATGAATGATTGAGTTCTCATCTATGATCTGCTAGCGTATCCATCAACCGCTTGGTTATTGCATCAGAACCTGGCTCTGAAGTCACAGCATATGTGAACTGCTCATAAACTTTGAAACATTTGCCATTAAACTACAATAAATACTTCAGCCAGATCAGATGATTACAATTCTGGTTTCACAAATACGTCTGACATATACGCAAAACGCATTAATATTTTTTTTTGTTCATGACTTATGTATTAAAAGCACTCGATAATTGAAAGTCTGTCTTGTCACTCAGGCATGTAGTTCCAGCTGTACGCCGCGTGATGATGGCACTTCATTTGATGCATTGTGCAATGCGAGGAAATGTTTAATAGTCCTTCTGTTATTAATTCAGTTTGAAACATTGAATCATCTTTTCATTACACGATGCTGTTCAACTTCATAGTCAAAGCGCTTAAAAAATATCTAAGCAAGAAGATCATAGAGGGGTGCAGGAAACGAGCTCGCATTTTTTACGTTTCTGGTTCCATCATCCCGCAGTCAATGTTTTTCTTATTCGCTTTTTAAAATTTATTTAATAATTATAATAATAATAATAATAATAATAATAATAATAATAATAATAATGATAATAATAATTAATTTTTATGCATTTCTTTTTTTATTTTTATTTATTATTTTTTGGGGGGGGCTTAACTGCCTAATATCTGAATTATGTGGTAAATACAATCTCAGGATATTTTCACTTTTTATTCAGTTCATAAAGAGCAGATTAATTCATTTTTATTTTTTTAAATTAAATAATCTTTGTCTTTAAACATTCATTTTTACATTTCCCCAGTTTAAGAAAAATCACAAGTTTTTAATTTTATTTTTAAAATTTATTTTTAGTTCATTTCACCCCAACAGGAAGGAACGATTCTCATACTGCGGAGACTAATAAGGCTAAAAAAGCAGGAGGAAAAATCACATCAGAGACTGCGATGCAAGGCTCTACATTTCCTGCCAGAAAAGAAAAGTTCCAGCATCTAATACGTGCAAGCAAGTGATGCATGGAGCAGATCTTCATACCTGTTTTTCAGAACAATCTCAGTGTGAGATGCTTGTGGATGTGTGGCTCAATTATCAACGCTTGTCTAAACAGGAGCCATGTACAATTCGTGTAATACACCTAAATATGTTTCCGGATTTATTCCAACACACACACACACACACACAAAGCTTTTTTAGGGCCAGGTGAAGCTTCCACGCTGTGTGAGTGGGGAGAGTTTGTTAGAGATGACAGGATGAGTTATGTACAGATGATAGCATCGTGGCACAGCACTGATGAGTGGAAGATGAAGCAGTCCAGTCTGCTTGCCATGCTTTGATTTGGAGTTTGAATGAGATTTTAATTTGAATAAATAAATAAAAGAAAGAAAGAAAGACATCACACAAATCCATCTGTGATATTTCTGCCAAATGAAAAGTGACGAACAGCAGCTGTTCGAGATAAATAAAAAGACTAATAATGCAGAATAAAAAAGGAAATGCTCTCTCTCTCTCTCTCTCTCTCTCTCTCTCTTTCTCTATCTCTCTCACTGAACCTCTGTATGTCTTTCTGTCTGTCTCACTCTCTCTGTCTATCTGTCTCTCTCTCTCTCTCTCTCTCTCTCTCTCACTTTTAACTAGCTGATCATGAGAGTATATGTGCTCACATATGTGGAAAAAAGCTGGAAAGTGCTTTCCTCCCTGTTTGAAAGATTGTCTTCACATGTATCGGACAAATCATGTCTTTCACTTTCCTTTCCTGTAATTGAAGAGAGGTGGCCTTTCGCTTTCCTGATATATAATTCCAGAGAACCCGGCTTTGGGCTGAGACTAAATTAGAAAGAAAATAAGAGAGGAAAAAATTGGGAAGAAAAATGAATTATCTGCCAATATAAATGCCTTTTCAGTTATTTCCTTCTGATGCAGTTTGACGGATGGAAATGATGTGTGATGCAGAACAGTGAATGTCCATGGAGTCATGCTGAGATTTTTTGATCAATATCAGCATGTGCAATGTCACTATTTTAGCCCAGCTTGTTCCGAGCACCTCCCCCTGCCTGCGCGTCTCCCGTCTAGATCCAGATAACGGGATCTAATTAATTCCCAGGACAAGAAAATACACAGCGGAGCCACTGAGGTCATGCTGTTATTTTCATTCTCTTACTCGGGAACAAGAACGAAATACAAAACAACAAATCAGTAGGAAACAAACAGCATGTTAGTGGACTAACCTGCCAAGAGACACTAAGCAAGTCGAGGCTCAGAGCGGCTTTGCCCCCGGGGAGCATCTGCTCTATATATGAGGACTAATTTCAATTCAGTTGGGGAAACTAATAACACCATGTTGTAATGCGTCGCCACCCGCTGCGATCGTGATAACTGGATCAGAAGGGCTCCTCGGTGGGCTCTGCTGGGAACCGACGCTCCTACACACCCGCTTTTCTTACCTCCTGTGTGGTAATGGCCGACGGAGACGTAGCCGCCGAGCCGCGAGCCGCAAGCTAACACATCCTAATTACAAGCCAGATGTTAATGATACCATTAATTACTTTCCGCTCCAGTAACGGAGCTACGAAAGAGCCGGGGTTCCTCCTGTGGGACGGCGTGTTATTTTTTATTAAGGACGTCGTGCGAGCCTCGGTGCTCTCGTGGGAACGGAGAGGTAATCAAAAGGAGGAATAGATTTTAGGTTGCATCTGGAGAATTACAGCAGGTGCTGGGACACTGAGTCCTGTTCTACTTTCTGCGGTTGAGGAAAAAGAAAAGAAATAGCACCTTTTTTTTCAAGAACCACTTCATGTCATGCTCTTAAAGGAAAATAATCAATGACAGAGTGGTGTGTTGAAGCGTTACTCGGTTCCTGTTATTACATGGAAGTTGATTCTTTTGCCTTAACATCTGAAATTGTCTATTTATTTATTTATTTATTTATTTATTTATTTATTTACTTATTTGCATTTTATGTATATTATTATTATTATTATTAATAATAATAATAATAATAATAATAATAATAATAATAATAATAATGTTATTAATTGTATTTATTAATTTTATTATTTTTTTAAATGGCACATTATGTTTTATCCATTTTATTCAGACTTTACACTATACTGTCTAATTTTTTTATATTATTTTTTGCAAAGAGAAAAACCTGGACTCGAACTCCCAACTCTGGAGGTATGAGGCAAATGTGCCGCTTAAATGAGCTGTACAAATAAAAATATATTTTAAAAAAAAAATAATAATAATAAAAAATCTTTTAAAATACAAAGAATAAATTTAATTTGTGAAAATGAATCAACATATAAAATGAAATCAAGAAAGAAAACAAATCAACAAATAAATGAATCATATGAAAAATGAATCCTTTGAATCTTTGAATCAGTGAGTCAATGAATCATTATTAATATAATCAACAAAGAGTCAAATAACTGAATAAATGAATCACACTGAAAAAAATCACCTGAGGAAATGAATCCATATCGGAAAACGTGTGAGAAGTGTGAAAACTGATTATCGACATTTGACTCTTTAAGTCAAGCTCAAGCTAAAAGAACATCAAGTGTCACATTTATGATTCGACTCAGATTCAAATCTGACACCTCCAGGACTTACCTAGCAGGGGTTCCCTGGACTAACCCCAGATAAGGAGCACACACAGGTACGTGTCCTGATGTATAAGTGTCCCTGTGAAGCGTGTCATTCTGGAAGATTCTCTAGTGTCAGGAAGGCAAGGTGACATCACGAGCTCTCGTTACAGTCCGGCTGAAGCTGATTTGTATCATCAGTGAGAGAGAGAGAGAGAGGACTGACACGGACAAAGATTAATTACTTATTCACGCTGATACGGAGTGAGGGCACGGATGAAATGAAAGTGCAAATCACTTTGTAATATGAGGAGATTATTCAGTGTAAGTGTGGAGCCATGAGGGCTTCTGAAACCCTTTAGCAAGATTTTTTTTTAAATCTAAAAATAAAAAGAAATTCTGAAATTATTAGTAATGTTGAGAAGCAACAGTTGTAGCTTCTCAAGCTAGTCATAGTGGAGATTAGCTAGTCATGGTGGAGATGAGATAGTCATAGTGGAGATTAGCTAGTCATGGTGGAGATGAGATAGTCATAGTGGAGATTAGCTAGTCATGGCGGAGATGAGATAGTCGTGGTAGAGATGAGATAGTTGTGGTAGAGATGAGATAGTCATAGTGGAGATTAGCTAGTCATGGTGGAGATGAGATAGTCATAGTGGAGATTAGCTAGTCATGGTGGAGATGAGATAGTCATAGTGGAGATTAGCTAGTCATGGTGGAGATGAGATAGTCATAGTGGAGATTAGCTAGTCATGGTGGAGATGAGATAGTCGTGGTAGAGATGAGATAGTCATAATGGAGATTAGCTAGTCATGGTGGAGATGAGATAGTCATAGTGGAGATTAGCTAGTCATGGCGGAGATGAGATAGTCGTGGTAGAGATGAGATAGTTGTGGTAGAGATGAGATAGTCATAGTGGAGATTAGCTAGTCATGGTGGAGATGAGATAGTCATAGTGGAGATTAGCTAGTCATTGTGGAGATGAGATAGTCGTGGTAGAGATGAGATAGTCATAGTGGAGATTAGCTAGTCATGGTGGAGATGAGATAGTCATAGTGGAGATTAGCTAGTCATAGTGGAGATGAGATAGTCGTGGTAGAGATGAGATAGTCATAGTGGAGATTAGCTAGTCATGGTGGAGATGAGATAGTCATGGTAGAGATGAGATAGTCATAGTGGAGATTAGCTAGTCATGGTGGAGATGAGAGAGTCATGGTAGAGATGAGATAGTCATAGTGGAGATTAGCTAGTCATGGTGGAGATGAGATAGTCATGGTAGAGATGAGATAGTCGTAGTGGAGATTAGCTAGTCATGGTGGAGATGAGATAGTCATAGTGGAGATTAGCTAGTCATGGTGGAGATGAGATAGTCATAATGGAGATTAGCTAGTCATGGTGGAGATGAGATAGTCATAGTGGAGATTAGCTAGTCATGGTGGAGATGAGATAGTCATAGTGGAGATGAGACACAGTGTGTGTGTGTGTGTGTGTGTGTGTGTGAATGCAGAGTTTGTTGGGTGTGTTTTTATCAGCACACATTTTTCTATATGTGTGTTTGTGTGTGTGTGTTTGTGTGTATGTGTACATGCGTGTGCATCTGTGTGTATGTTTTGATGTCTATTCGTGACTCCCACAGGCATGAAAGCGATTCTGCAGCCTCTCCTGATCAATAAAAAGAAACTCCTCTGACCTTGAGCATGACTGTAGCGGAAAATGAGAAGACGGCTGGTGTTTTAGCCTCGTCCCGTCTCCTCCGTGATCAAAGCGTAACAGGAGTACAAGCGACGCCAGTCACCTTTGATCGGACCGAACACGTGGCGGCGTGTGGTGCAGTGCAGCAGGGTGTTAACACGTGTAGAGCTGAAAGTCTCGTCACTGTGGAGCTTCAGGTCGAGTCAGACGTGTATCAACCTTTCACATGCAGATACACTCGCAATTACAGGTTAATTCAGGCGAAAGTGCAAAAGTTCACAGAGCTTCAAAAGCAGCACACATTCTGTACATGCACAAGAAAAACATTCAGCATTTATTTATTTATTTATTAGTTATACTGCAGCCTCTTGAAAGAAATATTGATTTCTGTTCAGTGATTGAATATCGATTTTTTCCCATTACTCCCTATTGAACCTTTTATTTTGCATTACAATTGGTTCTAGCCACACACACACACACACACACACACACATATATACAACAGGATGATGAAGTTCAACTCTCTACACACACACATATACACAAACATGCTCACACACACACACACAGACAAAAACAAACACACACATACAACAAGGTGATGAAGTTCAACTTGACATATTTACACCCACACACACACGCAACAAGGTGATGAAGTTCAACTCTACACACACACACACACACACACACATGCAACAAGGTGATGATGTTCACCTCTACTTACCTACCTACCTAGACACGCACACTGACACACACACTGACACACACATGCAACAAGGTGATGATGTTCACCTCTACATGCCTACACATGTGCACACACACACACACACACACACACACACACTGACACACACACTGACACACACATGCAACAAGGTGATGATGTTCACCTCTACATGCCTACACATGTGCACACACACACACACACACACACTGACACACACATGCAACAAGGTGATGATGTTCACCTCTACATGCCTACACGAGCGCACACACACACACACACACATGCACACACTGATGATGTTCACCTCTACATGCCTACACAAGCACACACACACACACACACACTGATGATGTTCACCTGTACATGCCTACACAAGCGCACACACACACACACACACGCAACAAGGTGATGATGTTCACCTCTACATGCCTACACGTGCACACACACACACACACACACAATAAACAAACACACACACATACAACAAGGCAATGTTCACCTCTTTATACTCACCACACACACAAACAAACAACAGGGTAACGAAGTTTACCACTACATACCTACACACACACACACACACATGCAACAAGGTGATGATGTTCACCTCTACATACCTACACACACACACACACACACACACACAGACACACACACATGCAACAAGGTGATGATGTTCACCTCTACATACCTACACACACACACACACACACCCCAACCCCCACCCCCCCACAAACACATTATTGACAAAGGCATTATCTTGTTTTACTGCAGTGTCCTTTCTTGCTTTGGGCCAGTAATCAGAGCGCCGGGGTCACACTTCTGCTCTTTAATGTGGAGATGTATGAAAGAGCACCACACTCGGAACTCTGTAACAGACTATAGACTGGCTTTTAGAGGTGATGACCTTGTCCATTATCTCATACACACACATTTATCTTTAAAGTCACTTAAACGCTAACAGCGAAAAGTGCTTAACCTCTCTGCTGGGATCAGTGCTCTGTGTAGAGTTTACAGCAACTCCATTGGGGAATATTGTAGTTAAATAGACAATAAATCACTCTTCATCACTTATTGACCCTATTCCTCAAGATGGCTAAGTGAGAGGAGAAGATTTACAAACAACGGGAAAAAGGAAAAAAAAAAGAATGTACGTGCAACTTAGCCGGTGTTTGGTTTGGTTCATATGCCGAAAATGCTTCGTATGCCAATGCAAATTCCTTGCTAAATTGCAATTCTTATGGCATTTGTTCCCCTGCTGAGGTTCCACTGTATTCATGTTCCTTCAGGTTCTCCAGCTTCCTCCAACCTCCCAGAAAACACTCCTCTAAAAGTAAAAGTGTGTATGTGGTGCATTTTTGAAGATCTGGCAACCCAACAAGCCTGTATTGTCGATATAGCAATTCAAGAGTAAGGCAGAAAAAGAACAACTACATCCTTTTAAACTCATTAAACATTCCAAGATTAACCCTGGAGACTGGCAGGTTGTCATATTTCCCTCTGAGGAAAACATCTTCATGAAATTTCTTGCCAATTCACGCCGAAGAAAGACGTTCTGAGCAATTTTTTTTAATATATCCCTCACTACTGGTTGAAAAGCAGCATTTCTCCTCCAGTCTTCCTGACGAAGCCTGACATGCCTGTGATTACCGTCATTATCAATTCGGCTGGTTTTAGCCGTGACGAAGACGGCGCCGCAGCCTTTTGTCACACGAGCAAACCTCCTCTCTGTCACTGCCCTGAAATTTGCGTCAGTCACGGGCTAAGTGAGAAAGGATGCTGCAGTGTCACCCTGTCATCCGTCCTCATTGGCAGTCAGTGCAACAATGTGGATCTGTGTGTGTGTGTGTGTGTGCGCATGTGTGTGTGTGTGTCTGACTTATGATTACATTCTTTGTGTTGCACACTTGGCAGGGTGTTATTAGTTATTAAGTGTGTTCCAAATTCGTACATCCAAATTTACTGAATGCTTTTGTTTGGGTGAGAAGTTATTATTAGAGCGGAAATGTGTTAGCTAGCAAGACGGAAATAATTCTATCAAACCGTCTATTTCATCTTCCCAGATGGCTAGATGTCATTTTTTTTTGTGGCTATGTTTTGTGGTTACTATTTATTTATTTATTTATTTATTTATTTGTTCATGAAAAATTAATGGAGCTTTTTTTGGAACGTTTTTTGTATTGACACTAAGACTATCTTCAAGATTTTGCTCATTTTTTATTCCCCCGTGTTTGTGTAATTGTCCAAGTAATTATTTTTGGGGTGCAAATGTGTTAGCTATCGATCCGATAATTAAAATAATTTGATCAAATAATTAAAACAAACGGTTTATTTCATCTTCCCAGATGGCTAGACATCATTTTTTTGTTGCTATGTTTTGTTGTTAAGATTGATTTATTTATTTATTTATTTATTTATTTATTTATTCATTCATTCATTCATTCATTCATTCATTCATAAAGAATTAATTGGGATTTTTTGGATTTTTGTTTTTTACACTAAGACAATCTTCAAGATTTTGCTCTGTTTTTTATTCTTTGTGTTGTGTAATTGTGTGAGAAATTATTTTTAGAGTGCAAAAGTCTAGTAAAAATTCTATCAAATAATTCCATCAAACTGTTTATTTTACCTTTCCAGATGGCTAGATGTCATTTTTTGTCACTATGTTTTGTTGTTAAGATTTATTTATTCATTTATTTATTATTCATTCATTCATTCATTCATTCATAAAGAATTAATGGGGCTTTTTTTTTGGAACATTTTTTTTTCTTAAAAAAATCTTAAAAATCTTAAATCTTTTGCTGTGTTTTTTATTCCCTGTGTTTGTGTAATTGTGTGAGAAATTATTTTTAGAGTGCAAATGTGTTAGCTATTAATCTGATAATTAAAATAATTCTACCAAATCATTTATTTTACCTTCCCACATGGCTATCAGTCATTTTTTTTGTGGCTATGATTTTTTTTTTGGTAAGGTTCTTGCTCTGCTGTGGCTTCCCCTTGTTTATCTCTTGTGTAATTGTATTAAAAGAGGGTATTTATTTTAGCTGTCAATCACTCAAATTATTTATTTTATCTTCCCAGATAGCTGAAATGCCTTTCTATTATTAAAGGTTTTTTTTATTATTATTATTATTATTATTATTTGTGTTTAGTTTTTAAGGTGGTTTTGCTTTTATTTATTTATTTATTTATTTGTTTGTTTGTTTGTTTGTTTGTTTGTTGGAGATTTTTATTGACATTAAGACCACCACCAAGTCTTTTTTTGGTTGTTGTTACCCCCATCCCCCCACACCTTTGTATGTTTTTTCTTTTAAGAATTTTGAGTTTTTGCTTTGTTAAAGTTTTGTTTTCCTTTTCAGAAGATTTTTATGACTCCAAGATCACCTTCACCTTCTTTGCTCTCTGTGTCTCATGTGTCCCAGGTTCACCTCTCACCCTGCCTGCCTGCCTGCATGCATGCACTCTACTACACCCAGTACTGCTTCACCTCCCCTCTGCCTCACAGACCGAGTCTCCAGTGAGACGCTCGTGACTCCACTGACTCCGTCTCGCTTTACCACCACATGCACAGCACCCGACTCTCACTCCACCAACCCAAATCGAGTCTCGGCTTCAACAGCTGCATCACTTCGCACTTCTTTCCACACATCTGCGCTTTCATTTATCCTGCAATAAAACCCGTTTAACTTCCTGTCCCCGAGTCTGGCTTCAGCTTTTGGGTCCAAACTCTCATCGCTAACAACGAAAGCAGACATTCCACTTTAATTAAAGTCTAAGAATGGCCATCTCTGAGCTCTGACCAGCACCCATGTGATGCAACAGAGAAGAAATAAGCAGACTGATGATGCTCTTTTGTGTGTGTGTGTGTGTGTGTGTGTGTGGGTATGTGTGTGTGTGTTTTGTTGGGTAAATCTCCCACGCCAAGACATTTTTCAAGAAGTTCTGCGAAACAAAGGCTGGCAAACGAAATACTGAAGCACATAACACTCATTTCTAATAAAGACACTATTGAGTCTGAATACTTTCTGTCTAATTTTGGACAAAAACATGTATTATTTTTTATATTTAAATATTTAAACAATGTATTTTGGCGGTAATTTGCTTGGAGTACCTTTCTTAAAAATATTTGGCACTGGATCTCTTCTAATGCAGTATGGAATTCTTGGGTTGGTAATCGTTAAATTTCAATAAATAAATAAATAAATAAATAAATAAATAAATAAATAAATAAATAAATAAATATCACATTAATAATACATGCACTTTTCTTTTCATTTTAAATTTTATAATTTAAATTTAAATTTTTAATATTTTTTATTATTATTCATTTTTTATTTCGTCATTTTTTCCCCCTGTGCAGCTCCTGTATTTTTGCATGCTATATAAATAAACTAACTTCACTCGAGTAACTTTTCCGAGCGAGCGTTTGACACGACTCGAGTACATTTTGCCGAAGGGCGCACAGGGCGTTGCTTACATCCTGCAGAGTTTTAGCAAGAAACAAAGACACTACTGAACTCAAAGTGTTACAAAAACCTGAAAAAACTGAAAGCTGTGTGCAGTCTCTCCCTCTCTCTCTCTCTCTCTCTCTCTCTCTCTCATTCTCTCTCGGTGGATTGCACCCATAAATAGTGTTTTCTAAAGAGATGGTGAAAGATTCTCAGCTATTGCTTTGGATTTCAGGTGATCATTAGGAGCTCTGCAACACAAAGCCTGGAAAATGTGACGTAAAATTGCCTGAATGACTTTTCCAGTAATTGCACACACACACACACACACACACACACACAAAACAAACATATTATTACAATGAACCCCCCCAAAAAACCAGTTTAACCCTGAAGTGAACCTTTCTCTTCATTTTCACCTTCCAGTTCTCTGTGATCTTTACATTCCTAATTAGGCGTTGATGGAAATATGGAAATCATTCATATGGAAATGTTGGACAGAAATAGAACAGGTTCTTTGTCAGGTTGTCAAAACAAATGTCAATTCATTATAATGACATTTCCATTAAAAAAAAGAACCTTCAAAAAGAACCATTCACAATATGAACATACAGAACCATGCATATAAATAAATAAATCAGATGGCACAGTGACTTAGTGGTTAGCACGTGCGCCTCACACATCCTGGGTTCGAGTCTCTCTTCCGCTCACTGTGTGTGTGGAGTTTGCATGTTCTCCCCGTGCTTGGTGGGTTCCTTCCGGGTGCTCCGGTTTCCTCCCACAGTCCAAAGACATGCTTCTAGGCTGATTGGAGTCTCTAAATTGCCTGTAGTCTGTGAATGAGTGTGTGTGTGGCACTCCGTCCAGGGTGTATCCTGCCTTGATGCCTGAGATAGGCACAGGCTCCCCGTGACCGGAGAATAGATCAGATAAGTGCTACAGACAATGAAATGAAAAAAAATAATAAATCAGTAAATGCACAGATCAGGCGTAACATTATGAGCACCTACCTAATATTGTGTTGGCCCCCTTTTGCTGCCAAAACAGTCCTGACCCTATGAGGTATGGACTTCACTAGATCCCTGAAGGTGCGGTGCTGCGGTATCTGGCACCAAGATGTTAGCAGCAGATCCTTTAAGTCCTGTGGGGTCTCCATGGCATTCTTACAGGATGTAAAGGATACTTTTGATAGATAGTGACCACTGCAGACCGGGAACACCCCACAAGAGCTGCAGTTTTGGAGATGCTCTGATCCAGTGGTCTAGCCATCACAATTTGTCCCTTCATCAAACTCAAAGCTCAAATCCTTACGCTTGTCCATTTTTCCTGCTTCTAACATCAACTTTGAGGACAAAATGCTCCCTTGCTGCCTAATATATCCCACCCACTAACAGGTGCCATGATGAGGAGATCATCAGTCTTATTCACTTCACCTGTCATAATGTTATGGCTGATCGGTGTAAATAAATAAATAAAAAAATAAGATGAATTCTAAAGATGGTATTTAACCTGATCTTCAGAGAAATTCATACAAATTTGCACAAGCATGGACAGCATGCTTGAATTTTATTCATTAAAGCTAACAAATCGCATGAAGGCTAACTCCGCCCCTTTTCCAAATTGAATTAACAAACCTAACATTATAAACAAGCACATACAATAAAAACATGGAGACTCTTTCTCAAGTTCTGTATCTTGAATTTATTCTCTTATGGTAAACTGCTTAACTGCTGGGCCCTTGAGCAAGGCCCTTAACCCTTAACTCCTCATTTTTTATATATGAGATAAATATAAACAATTCTGAATAAAAACCTCTGCCAGATTCTGTGAATGTTAAATGTTAATGTGTTTTTTGTTTGAATTCTTGTGTTGTATTGTATAGCACTGTTCATTCTGTTGTGTTGATTAGAAGTGACTGTTGTTTTATGCTAATTAGTTCTCTCAGGTGATTAATGAAGAGTCTCCCTTAAGGTATAAATTGTGGGCGGGGTTATCCATATATATTGAAGGTATAACCAACTCAATGAGATTAAAGATCTTTATTCGAATTTTTTCTTTCTTTTTGGTAAGGTAGGATAGAAAAGAACTGAATTGAACTGAATTGAATTAAATTAAATTGAATTGGGCTGATGTTCAGAAGTATAGACGTAAATAGAAGTATGGGCTCATGAGAGCTGAATGGACTGTCCTATTAAATATTTTAAGTAGGATTTAAATGTTAATGATTTTTATGATTTAAAAAAAAAAAAAAAAAAATTAAAAATAATTTTTTTAATTTTATTTTATTATTTACATGTTTTTATTTGACAAATATTATCCAAAAAATATATTTAAAAAAAATCCTGAAAAAAAATAAAACATTTATTTGTAGTTTTATGTAGTTTTTATTTCCAAAATCTTCCTCAGAACAAATCATCCCCCAGTTCAGACGAATCATTATCATCCGTATGCCCACACACAGCGAAAATAATTCATCCTGTTCAAACCACTTACCTGCTTGCGCCTGTTTATTTCCCACTTTTTAATATTTTATTTCCTGCGCTCAGCAGGTGTCTCAGAGCTGTCTGTAAGCATAGCCATTTTTCCCTCATGATTGAGGCCACTGAAGCTCAGGGACTCTACAGTGTCCACACACTCATCTCTTCCTGCTTTAAACTAACCAAGGGTCAGACGCTGATGAATGGATATGGAGGCTGGTTTAAATCACGTTCAGCCCAGTGGGGGGATCTAATGAATGACCATCAGTTTAAGCCAATTACTCAGTAAGGCAAGGTGACAACACGCACTGCCTTATCCCGTGTGTCTGTGTGTGTGTGTCTGTGTTTGTGTGTGTGTGTGTGTGTTTTCTTCCTCTTGCTCGGGGTATGCCTGCATGACATCTTCACATATGGCCAGAAAAGACAATTCCCTGTTAAAGCACAATGTCACAGATGACTTTCAGCACCAGTAGAAATGTATCTCCGTCTTGATAACACCTAGCGCTGGTGCTAGTCTTCCTAGCGTACACATATATGTCGTCTATCACAGCGACAGACATGTCACTGCACCTGCCTGAGCTGTGAAGTTCAAAGAATTGCTAGCTGCCCTCAAATGTTCATGTTGATAACTTGCTAACATGTTAAGATGTTTATCATCTACCTCGGAAAATGCTAAGACATACCTTAGCTAGCCATTAGAGCTAGCTAATAAACACACCTCCAGCTGACAGACGGTGCTGCCTAAATGCTAGCTTTAGACAAAAATCTATCCTACATCCTCAATTACACTAATATACAACTTCTACTGTTAGCATGTTATGTTGTCATGCTGTTTATTGTCCATAATAATAACAAGTTTATTACTGAATCTTATTAGCTAGCCTGGAAAATGCTATCCTGTCATATCTAGCTTTAAAATTCCAAGAGCTAACTTCATTTACTGACAGGATTATTTTAGGTTATGCTAGCTTCATTAACTGCTAGCAACAAGGAAAGAAACAGTAGCAACATTTTTAAACAAGAAATACATTGCATTCTTAAAGCATCCCTCCTGTGTTTAGCTGCCTAAAAATGATCTGCCTAATGGTTAATATTTGATTTGACTGACTAGCAAGGAAAGGTTTATGCCTGTTCTTCAGAACTTTGCTCATTTTAGTAGGTGCTAGCAAACAGCAGGTATGTTTGAGGTATTTTAAATGTTTTCAGACACTCAATGTGGATAACGGGATTGGACTTTTGTTAGCTAGCAATGATATAATTCATGGTATCTAGCTACAACAGTACCTAGCTAGGTGTTAGGTAGCTACAGTATGTGTCATTTTTATATATGTGAGATAAATATAAACCATTCTAAATAAAAACATCTATGTTAACATGTCTTTATTTGAATTTTTTTTTTTTTGGCAAGGTACGATCGAATCAAATTGAATCGAATAGGGCTAATGTTCAAAAGTATAAAAGTATACAGAAGTTTTGGCTCTTTAAATGCCTAATGGATTATACTATTAAATAATTTAAGTAACATCATGTTTTTTTTTATTTGACAAATTTTATCCAATAAATAAATAAAAATAAAGCTAAAATAAATTAGCTATTTATTTTTATTAATTGATAGTTCCTTAAGATCCATTTTAAATGTTATTACTAATGTTAGTAAAGAATAGAAGGTAAATTTGGGGTTTTTTAAACGTCATTAGGAAAATTGAGAAACATTCTGTGAAAAATTGAACTAGCAACTAGCCAGAAAATCAAAGGTTTATATACTTTATACTTTATACTATGTAAATGAGATATATACTTCGAGCTGGATTTTGTTGTGTTATCTCTCATAGCCACCATATCCCTGTCTGTTTGTGTACAAGACTCTCATAACACCTCTTCTCATTATTGAGCTGACCGTGTCAGAGAACACTGAAGAACTGCTTTCGTTATGATTAGCCAAATAAGACTAATGAACTCCAGACATGTAAATCGCAGTCTTGTATACCGCAGTTGCCGCAGAGACGCTGATCTTGCTGGTAGAGTGGGCCGCGGTTGTGTGAGTGCATATGAGGCGTAATTACACCCCCTCATTACAGAAGAGCTGGAGAAAAGCGACTGAAGGAGTCCTCTGAGGCCCTCAGCCTAATGCTGACAAATAGGTTGCAGTCGATCACGCTGAACACAATGAGCATGCTGAGTGGTTACTGTGGGCACATACTACGTGCCTCTGCCATGGATAGCTACACACACACACACACACACACAGTGTTGCCAACTTAGCAACTACAATGCTATATTTGGCAATGTACTATAGTGATTTTATTTTATTATATATATTTATATAAAGTCTAGCAATTTGTTGCATATACAGTACTCTGATCTTTGATTAGCCGTGTTTCCCAATGACCAATCACTGACCGCTATGGTTATCAGGAACCACTCAGTAATCAGAAGTCTTTACCAGAAACCATCAGTGTTCTCAACCAATCATGGATCACCATTGATTACCAATGACCATGTGCTGATCTCCAGTGGTTCCCACAGTACAATCAGTGAAAACCATTTCACCCTACAACCAATCAATGACCAATGAGTGATTACCATTGTTTCCACCAGTCACTGGTCAAAACTGTTTCCCAAAGACCAGTGAGTGAACACTATTGTTCCCAACAATCACAGATCAGAATTGTTTCCAAATAACCAATTTGTGATTACCATTGTTCTCATTGATAAATCACAGGTCAGAATAACAGAATAACATCCCTTAACAGAATAACATCCCAATAACCATTGAGTGATTATCATTGTTCCTAACATCCAATCATTGGTCACAATTCTTTCCCAGTAACCACTGAATGATCACTATTGTTCACAACGACCAATCACTGATTAGAATTCTTTCCCAATGACCAGTGAGTGATTACCACTGTTCCTAACAACCAATTACTGGTCAGAATTCTTTCCCAATGACCAATGAGTGATCACTATTGTTCCTAACATCCAATCACTGGTCAGAATTCTTTCCCAAATACCAAGGAGTGACCACTATTGTTCCCAACAACTAATCTCTAGCTAGCATTATTATCAATGATCAATTACTGATCACCGGTGTTATCAATGACCGGTAACTAATCAGAATTGTTTCCTGAAACTACCATTGTTACTTAATAAAAACTAAACAGGGGTCACCATTTTATTTCCAAAAACAATCAATGGTCAGAAATATTTCCCAGTGACCAATGAGTGATTATCATTTTCCCTTACAATGAATCACTGATCACCATGGTACCCCTTCATGGATTTCTTCGTTCTTCATTTAAAGCTCTCTTCTTAGTTACATTTACAGTAATAAAAACTAGTTATTTCAGCTGTAGCCTTTTTAATGTCTATTTTTTAAATTACTCTCCACAACTGCCTCCTTTTCCATGTGCTCTTAATAGAACATATTTATTAATATAAATTTTTAATACGTCTATGTAATATTTATAGCACTTTCTTTTATCTATCTACACCATTCTTTTATATTCTGTTTCTATTTGAGAAAATCTCTCTTCTTTACGTAACATGTTAGATATGCAAACGATTATGACAATTCGATGAATATGCAGATTGGTCTGTGGTTTCATCTGGCAATTTCTAGCAACTTTTTGAGCATGCATTAGCTACTTTCTGTTGAAAAGAAATGATAGATAGCAGAGTGAGTGTGTGTGTGTGTGTGTGTGAGAGAGAGAGAGAGAGAGAGAGAGGCTAGATGAACAGATCAGCATGATATGAAAAGTCATATAGTTTGGAATCAGCTAAAATCCGGTTCAACCATTCAACAATCTACTCCGGTATCATCGCTCTAGATATCTTAAGGCTGATAAGATTCAGGGTATAAAAGCAAATGAATTCATAAAGAAGAATAGTTTTCAGCATCACTGCATTATAGGATGCCATTGATCATGGCTTCCTGAAGCTATTCATCTATCTCTTTGCCCTTTCTTTTTAATTGTACATGTCCTTGGTTTCTCAGCGCCAGCCTCTCTGTAGAGATAGCGATCGAGATGATGAGGTCGTAAGATCATTAAAATAATTTTCCTGTTGAATGGTGAAATGCATGGCTGTCCCCCCATGCTTCCAGCTTTTTTTTTTGCATTTTTTTTTGCTTTTTTTTGTTAGTTTAATGATGTAGGTTTTCGTAACAAGGCTGCAGTGCCGCAGGCCCATTTATGCCGGAGTAATGAAAAAGGCCAAACGGCCGTGCATCACTTAGTGCTGCTGAATCAAAACAGATTTGTAAAGGCGAACTATGCCAACTCGGGCCATTACACTCGATTTTCTCAGCCACCAATTGCTTTTCCCCACGACAAGCATTAAAGGTGCATTATGTATAGCACTTTGGTTTGTATTTCATTGAGAAAAGATTGTAAAATCTATAAACGGGTACTGTGGGTATGTAACTCTCCTTTTTAGACAATGTGATGCCCATTTTGATTTGTAATCAATGATCTGAAGCATGGGATATACATTTAAAGCAACTAATTACATTAAGATATGATGTACAGCTATACAATATAGACAATGACACACCATGTGTTGCAGTATTGGGCAAAAGGAGAAAATAGGAGGCCACACCTCCTTCACTGGGAATGACAAGTCATGCTTCCCTCATTGGGGTGGACAAGGACAGAGGCCATGCCTCCTTCACTGGGACTAAAAGACATTAAAGCCATGCCTCATTCATTAGGACTGACAAGTGCAAGGCCATGCATCCTTCATTGGCCCTGACAAGTACAGAGGCCATGCCACCTTTACTTGGACTAACATGCATTAAAGCTATGCCTAAAAGTGACACCTCCTTCAAACAGAGGCCATTCTTCCTTCATTGAGACTAACAAGAAACAAAAGCCACACCTGCCTCATTGGGACTGAAAAAAAACTGTGGGCACAACTCTCACACACAAAGTCCAAACCTCCATTATTGGGACTGACAAGTATACAGACCATGTCTTCTTCTTTGGGACTGACAGGAACAAATGCCACACCTCTTTCATGCAGAGGCCACGTCACTTTAACTGGGATCAATAAGAATAGAAAACACACCTCCTTTACTGGGACTGACAGTTACACAGGACATGTATCATTCTTTTGGACTGATAGGAACAAAGGCCACACCTCCTATATACAGAGACCATGCCTCCTTTATAGGGACTAACAAGAAACAAAGGCCACACCTCCTTCAAAAAAACACACCTCCTTCAAACAAAGGTCACACCTTCTTTACACAGAGACCATGCCTCCTTCATTGGGACTAACAAGAAAAAAAGGCTATACCTCCTTCAAACAAAGGCCACACCTTCTTAACACAGAGACCATGCCTCCTTCATTGGGACTAACAAGAAACAAAGACCACACCTACTTAACACAGACACCATGCCTCCTTCATTGGGACTAACAAGAAACAAAGACCACACCTACTTAACACAGACACCATGCCTCCTTCATTGGGACTAACAAGAAACAAAGACCACACCTACTTAACACAGACACCATGCCTCCTTCATTGGGACTAACAAGAAACAAAGACCACACCTACTTAACACAGACACCATGCCTCCTTCATTGGGACTAACAAGAAACAAAGACCACACCTACTTAACACAGACACCATGCCTCCTTCATTGGGACTAACAAGAAACAAAGGCCACACCTCCTTCACACAAAGACCATGCCCCCTTCATTTGTACTAATTTGAATCAAAGGCCACACCTCCTTCAAACAAAGGCCACACCTCCTTTTATACAGAGACCATGCCTCCTTCATTGGAACTAACAAGAAACAAAGGCCACACCTCCCTCACACAGAGACCATGCCTCCTTCATTGGGACTAACAAAAAAAACAAAGGCCACACCTACTTGAATAAAAGGCCACACCTTCTTTATACAGAGACCATACCTCCTTCATTGGGACTAACAAAAAAACAAAGGCCACAACTCCTTCAAACAAAGGCCACACTTCAATTATTGAGACTGACCACTACACTGGCCACACCTCCTTCATTGAAACTTAGAAGTGCAGAGGCCACATCTACATAATTAAGAATGACAGTCAATGAAACCGCGCCTCTTTCAAGGAAACTGACAGAAACGTCCCTCCTTTACTGGTACTGACAAGCACAAAGGCCATGTCTCCTTTAATGGGACTTGGGACAGTTGGCATTGTCATGAAGCCTGAATATATTTAAAAAAGGAAAAAATTATATATCTGTCTGGTTTCTTCCTTCAGACCACCAACCATCAAACACTGAGCACGAGTATGCTTTTCTGTGTGTGTTTGTTTGTGTGTGTGTGTGTGTGTTTGTGTGTGTGTGTGTGTCTCCATATCTGTGTAGCCCGCTGCTACCTAATAACAGAGACACATATAAAAAAGCTGAAACTCATTCCAATCAACCTAAAGATGTATGATGAGGTACGATGCAAACTCATCGTGGTGAGGGCGGGAGTGTGGAGGAGGAAGACTGCAGGCTGCGTTTAGGAACTGACCAAACAAGCTCTTATCAGAATGGAGTGGGAAGTGTGAGAGTGGATGTGAGCTGCGATTTAGTCAAGCTGCATCCATCCGCAGCCAGAATGATTGATCATTAAATGTCACCCAGATAAAGGTTGGAACACGGACTAGAACACACAGGGCATTACTTCCTTCATTATCTTCTTCTTGCAGTGCACCAGTGTGGCCTATTAATCAGCAGCAAAGTCATGGGTACTGTTCGAACAAACCGGTGCCCCTGATAATGTGGGGATTGACCTCCTCACCAAGGGCTTGGCTGGGGTTCAGTGATTTTGACTTTGTTACATTGTTTGATCCAAGATGGCTCTGTTAAGCATGAGGCTAAGGATGTTTTGTAGAGGAAAGAATAGAGCACTTGAGGGCATGTTGTTATGGGAAAATAATCAGCTGGATGCAGTGGTAGAGCTCTCATAGTTGATTGCTACTCCAGAGAATGCTACGTAGTTTATTATTTCTCTTATAATACAACAATTTTCCAAGACTAGCAATATTTATTTCAATATTATTATATATTTCATACTTTTTATCCATTTATAAATGCTTTTAATTTTGGTGGAACATCCAAGAAAAAAAGTTCCTGCTATCTCTTATGTTAAAGCAACTACAAATAAATAAATAAATAAATAAATAAATAAATAAATAAATAAATGTGAGATTTTTTTCCGAGCAAAACCTTTTGAGTCTGTTAATTATTAGAATTAGATCGTCCACCGTAGCTGTTACTATGGAAACTATACAAACTTTATATCAGACTGTGGTTTGTGGCTTTTGTATTACAAAGTAATCAACACTTTCTTAACCAACCAAAATGGAGAATTTAACAGCACAGTGATTATCAAATTAGCACATCAGCTTTCAAAGCTTTCATAGTTTTTAATCAGCACTTGGGGGCTGAGTGGACTGACCCTAGTGCAGGTGAGCAGAAAAATGGGCAGAAAGCCAAGTCACAGCAGGAGGTTTGAACTCACAGTGGTGTAAAGAGCTAAAGGTTAGTTCAGCTTGTGTGATAAATAAAGCACCACCTGGCACAGGGAGCAGTTCTTGGCACCAAACCAGCCACAGCATGCAAACAGGCTTCAGCATCAACACACTGAATCGAAAACCTGCTCAAAAACATGCTCCAAATGTGAAACCGGGACTTTTTCTTTCTTCCAAGAGTGTCCTAAAGTGTGTTGAATGGTTTTCCATCCTACTGAAAACAATAAGGCGCAAAATTCCCCGGCGAGTCTCTGCTAATTTAATTTTCCCCAAACAAAACGAGCAAGGCTAATAAAGTAGCTTCATCAACACTGTTGTTAGCACAGCGTCATTTCACAATACAAGACAAAATGCTGTTCTGCTCCGTGCTGCAATATTCGATTAGCTTGTGCCGGCTCATCTGAGTTCCCTCCGTTTATCTTGTGTTCTCAGGCTTAGAGTATGAGCACTAAAAGTCACACGGATAAATTAATTTAATTCCAACATGACGACTGCTTGAGAAAACACAGCACAGAAGCACGGCTCTTACTGCTCTTATCTGTAAAACTTAATTAGCTGCATTTTGTCCAAATTGCTGGTGGAAAACAACTGTTTTCCTCAATTGACCCATCACTAGGCTACTTAATTTAGATAATAATGCATACAGGAAGAGTTAAGCCTAAATAAAATGAGCTCCCTTTTTTAAAAAAAAAATGTTCAATGCTTAGTGGGGGGAAGTCAAGAAGATTCAAGGCAATCATTTTCCAACTCAGCACCTCAACTAATTGCCTCATGAAAGGCTTCAGAGCACCCAAGTGGCCCCTCAGCAGCCCATTAAACTTTATTTTGTTTTTGAATGTGCAGATATAAGAGAGAACTCATAATTAGGACCACCGGTGCCAAGAGTTCAGCCTCAGGAACGACTTGTACCCTGGGCAAAGTCTGCATGTTGAGGTATACTAAGTAGTACAAATCTGTAATCTAGTTCATTTATTCATTATAAGCTCCTTGTTGTTATGACTCGTGGTGAGTTGTTTGATTTACTTTCAGTCGTTAAGCTAGGGTTAGCATTAGAGTGTTTCTTTTGCTATTGCCCAAGTTCAACTCTAGCACTGAAAATGGTTCGAATTTCCAGTAGTGTACCTAAATACAGTGGAACCTCTGTATACGAATGCCCTCCCTTACGAATTTTTGCTGTTGGAAGAAATTTACATCGGCATACGAAACATGCAAATGAACCAAACCGAACCAAACCATGGCTAAGTTGCATGTCTGCCCAGGGGCCATTTAAAATTTGTATGTGACAGTGGAAAGTTTACGTTTTTGTTTTCAGTCAGTGAAATCCAATGATACCAACATTACCTTCAGCATGCGTTTCAAAGCTACGTGATTTTTACGTGATTAGCCCAAGCTTGGTGGCAGAACTTCCTGTGAGGAGCCTTGACATGGAATGCTTGGCTTGGGTCAGTTCTTTGTAAGCAGTCATACAGTTTACATACGCTTCATATTGGTAATATTGGTCATATTTTTGGGTGGCTAGAACGGATTATCTGCATTTATTTTATTTCTTATGGGAAATTCGTTTTGGAATAGAAATTTTTACCTTAAGAATTCACCTCCAAATTAAATTAAATTCGTATTCCAAGGTTCCACTTAACTTTATACCACTTGCTAACGTGATACCACAAAATAATACCAATGTAACATCTTGTGTGTGAGAACAGGAACTAACTTCCACTTATCAACTGTCACCATGAAGGGCTTTCACATGTTAAACAGTTCTCCTATGTGGTTGTAAACTCCATTTAAGCACCTTGTGTTTATTGGTCATGCTGGTAGATGGAACTGATTTATGTACCTGCACGTGACAGATGAGTGTCTTGCATACACGTTCAACAGCACCATCATTCAGCAGTTTGGTTTGAAGATGAACCTGAGCCATCATCATTACTCAACTGGTTTGAAGAAGATGGTACTGTGCCATCATCATTACCCACTCAGGTTGAAGAAGATGATCCCGAGCCATCATGGCTCACTTGGTTTGAAGAGGCTGATCCTGACCCATCATTACTTACTTGGTATAAAGAAGATGATCCCAAGTCATCATCACTACTCACTCAGTTTGAAGAAGCAGATCATGAGCCATGATCATAACTCACTTGGTATAAAGAAGATGATCCCGAGCCATCATCATTACTCACTCGGTTTGAAGAAGGTGATCCTGAACTAACATTACTCACTTGGTTTGAAGATGATCCCGAGCCATCATCATTACTCACTCGGTTTGAAGAAGGTGATCCTGAACTAACATTACTCACTTGGTTTGAAGAAGATGATCCCGAGCCATCATCATTACTCACTCGGTTTGAAGAAGGTGATCCTGAACTAACATTACTCACTTGGTTTGAAGAAGATGATCCTGAGCCATCATCATGACTCATATGGTTTGAAGAAGCAGATCCTGAGCCATGATCATCATTCAATTTGTTTGAAGAAGATGATCCCAAGTCATCATCATGATTCACTTGGTTTGAGGAAGATGATCCCAAGCCATCATCATCACTCAGGATGAAGAAGATGATCCTGAGCCATGATTATCATGACTCACTTGGTTTGAAGAAGCAGATCCTGAGCCATTATTATGACTCACTTAGTTTGAAGAAGATGATCCTGAGCCATCATCATGACTTACTTCCAAACTCACAGCATCCTTGCGATCTGCTTTCAGCACCCTGAGGTGATTAGTCAGGGAGGCGAAAACACCTTTATTTTCACCCATAGGCAAAGTGCTCAATTACAAAAATTATCCTTCCTGCAAGAAAAAAGAAAGGAACCCGACTTACGGAGCTGAAGACGGAGTGTGTGTCAGGGCGGTGGAGGCAGGTCATTTCCCTCCCATGCAGGAGGCCTCCGGTACACACTGAGCTCTGAGAGCACTTACGGCAGCTATGGATGATTCCACACCAGTGTGTGCTGACTCAGCATCTCTCTCAGCATCCCGGCATTCAGCTCCACACTTTTATCATCTGTCATTCTCTTTCCGGCTAAGAATAGCTGACTGGTGGTCAAACATTGGGAAACAAGCGTAGAAATAATCATTTGTGGAACTTAAACACTAAAGAGACCATCAATGTCCCATGAACTAATTCATGACACCAATTAATCATCTGCTAGCATCAAGACTTAAAGCCTAACTTATTTGAATAATAATATACCATCTTCAAATCTCATTTAACTGTGATTCAGGCCCAGGTGAGTGCTTTATATTACCAAATGTTTTGGGACGTCTGCCTTTACAGCACATGAATGCAATATGGAGTTGTTCCGCCCTTTGCAGCTATAACAGCTTCAACTCTTCTGGGAAGGCTTTCCACAAGGTTTAGGAGTGTGTTTATGGGAATTTTTGATCATTCCTCTAGAAGCACTTTCGTCAGGCGCTGATGTTGGATGAGAAGGCCTGTCTTGCAGTCTCCACTCTAATTCATCCCAAAGGTGTTCTATCGGGTTGAGGTCAGGACTCTGTTCAGGCCAGTCAAGTTCCTCCACACCAAACTCACTCATCCATGTCTTTATGGACCTTACTTTGTGCACTGGTGTGCAGTCATGTTGGAACAGGAAGGGGTCATCCCCAAACTGTTCCCACAAAGTAGGGAGCATGAAATTGTCCAAAATGTCTTGGTATGAAGCTGAAGCATTAAGAGTTCCTTTCACTGGAACTAAGGGGCCGAGCCCAACCCCTGAATTCAATGATTTTGAGGAGTGTCCCAAAACTTTTGACAATATAGTGTATGTTAGCTAGCAAAAACAGTCACCATGATTCATTATTTATTTCCAATGTATTTAGCCTGCAATTTCTTCCCCAATGGCTTTAATTCAATACATTTTCTATATTCATCCCATATATTTTCCAATGTTTTAGCAAGTAACATTTTCCCATAGGTTTTAGCCAATCTTTTAAGCATGTTTAGCCAAAGTCTCCTGCTGATTGTTATCATTGCCAGTAAAGAGGCTCTTCAATCAAAAAAAAAAAAATCAATTAGAAATAAATCTAACAATTTAGCACACAATTGGCCAAAATACATTGGGGAAAAAAGATTATTGGCTAAACCTTTATGGAGAAAATGTTTTCTAAATCCATAGGAACAATTGTGACTAGCTGGAAATATTGTGAAATAATTATTGGGAAACATCAGGGAAAATAGTTAAATAGTTAAAGATAAAATTAACAGATAAAATAATTAAAATGTGACTTAATTTGTAACTTAATTTAATGCTTGGCTAATAGGCTAAAATATATTATAAAATATAAAACATATATTAAATAAATATCAGAGAAAAAAATAGATACCTTTTGGCTAAAATCATTAGGAAAAGATGGCTAAAATATTCAAAATAAATAAGCAATATAATTACTGTTTTTTTTTAATTGGCAAAACATCAGAAAAAAAGATAATTAATAAAAACATTAGCTATCCAAAGCTAGTAAATAAAATTTTAGTCAATTTTATTTTATTGGTTTTAACCAAAAATTTTTAAAAATACATTTTTTTCTGAAATTTATATATTTTAGCCAAAGAAATGATTATTAATGACTTACAGAAAGCATTATTTATTTATTTATTTATTTATTTATTTATAATTATTTTATAAAATAGCTTGTTAGAATTTTTTTGCAGTTTATGTACACAGTTTAATTTATTTTTTGATAGATTTTCGATTGACGAGTCTCTTAGCCGGCAGTGATGATAATTTTGTCTAATGAACATTAGTTAGCTAGCTAGTTAATAATATGGATTAAAGATAAATATCTGGATAATAATCTGAGAATTTACTACACTAGCTTTGACTAGACTTTACTGTGGCATGTTTTGCATAAATGGATCGATCATGATCAAGGTTCATAATCATGGATAATTGCTAAAAACTTATGAAAAAAAAAATAAATACACATCAGCATTGAGGTACAAATCGATATTCACATGGTGCAGCTTCAGATTCCTGCTTTAAATTGGATTAATCTGCTTCTGAATCTGCTTACCTAAACCCCAAGTGATATGGAAATCTCTCCTGATATCTTAATAGCCTTATAATCATTTGGTATAAATATCGACTCTGTTTAATGTTTGAGTAAACCTGATTTAATATCTCATCTGAGACAATCCTCTCTGTCTGTCACATGACCTCGCTTGCCTTTCGGGAAAAACAGAGCCACTAACGTGAGCCGTGAGCCGTGACATGTAACACGTGACCTCCGGCTGTCATCTCGATTCCCGTCATCAAACGCTGATTTTTCCTTTAGCCAAAGTCCTTGTGTCAGTGGAGACAGCGGGGAAAGTATATGAGGTGACACCGATGAGATGAACTTCATAAACTTTCAACACCGTCTCCATAAAGCCGCTTTTAAAATCTCACAACTGCCAAAGGGTGTTAGCGTGTTTTGGCATTATGGCTTTCATCGACTCTCGCTTGATGGAATAAACACATCTGTATTTACCGTACAGACTACATTTAACATTTAACCTAAACTAAGCCTGGAAAGTTCCACAGCGGCTTGAAGTGTGTTTTTTATTATTCAGATCCTTTTATTTAATTTTAGATTTTAACTTGGCTTTCATGTGTTGTTAATAATAAAGTCTATCGCAAATGTCTCTGGGGAAATTAACACTTTTTAAGAAGAATGGCTTTCAAAATCTTTTATATTTAAAACAAACAAACAACCAGCAAAAAAAATAATACATTTCAGTAAAACTCCTTAAAATAGTTAAACATGGATCTTCAGAACCAGTTCATATTTGAATGTCTAGACATGACTCTGAATTTGAAAAACATATTAAAAAGATATGCATGAATAAATTCTGTGTGATTAAGAATCAGAGAACAGTTATAATAATGTGCAGCTTTGTTCATTAAAACAATCTGTCATAATAGTCATAATTAGTAAAAGCTGGACTAAAATGCAAAAACTTGATTAAGATTAAGACTAACATTTATTTGATAAAATAATTAAAAAAAATATATATATATATACACAGTGGAACCTCGGCATACGAAGTTAATTCATTCTGGAGGCGAGTTCGAAAGATGAAAATTTGTATTGAGAAATGAATTTTCCCATCAGGAATAATGTAAATGCAGATAATCTGTTCCAGTTGCCCAAAAATATGACCAATATAAGGCATATGTAAACTGTATGGCTGCTTACAAAGAACTGACCCAAGCCAAGCATTCTATGTCAAGGCTCCTCACAGGAAGTCGCGCCACCAAGCTTGGGCTAAAAATAGAACAGACCGCCCACACCACCAATCTGTCAATAAAATAATGCCTGAAAAATCACCTAGCTTTTGAACGCATGCTGAAGGCAACATTGGTATCGTGGGTTGACTCCAAACAGCTTTCACTGACTGAAAATTCATAAACTCACTTCAAGTGGCTTTGCTTGGCTTTCCACTGACGCAAACAAGTTCTGAAAGGCTCCCAGATAAATGTGCAACGTAGCCAGCATTCGATTTGGTTCGGTTCATTTGTATGCATGAAAATGCTTCGTATGCCGATGCAAATTACCTGCAAAATTTTAATTCTTAAGGCAAAAATTCAAAAATGGCATTCATATGCTGAGGTTCCACTCTACACATACACAAGCATACACAATACCAAATGGAGCCAAATGTTTTTCAACTGTCTGGGTCCTAAAAATCAAGACTAAAATAAAAAATAAAAATATATTAGGAATAGAATTTCAATAAATTACAATAAACCATATTATATTAAATATACAGGTGATAAAGTGAAGAACTTTTATACAGAAACATAAAAACATCACATGGGAGGCAATCGCCATCATACAGAGTAAAATCAACTTTATTAAGAAAAATTACACTTAAATCAGAGACTCAAGACACAAGTCTAAAATAAACTGAACATAAACAGGAATCTAAAAGGCTTCATTATACTACACATTAAAAAGCATGAGTGATGCAGTGTGACCAAACATGTTGTGAAGACTCGGCAGAGACAGATACAAAAAAAGGGGCAGGTATATACAGGACAAGTAATTAGGGATAAAAAAGGAAACAAATGACAACAAGGGTGGGATATAGAACGATAGGTAGGGTGGAGTAAACGTTTACATTTTGGCCATTTGTCAGACAGCTTTATCCAGAGCGACACCACAATTTGTCTCATTTTATACAAATGAGGGTTAAGGGTCTTGCTCAGGGGCCCAGCAGTGGGAGCTTGGTGGATCTAGGAATTGAACTCACAACCTTCTGATCAGTCATCCAACACCTTAACCACACAAGAAAACAACAAGAAAACACATCAAAAAAACAAACTAGGTTATGAAAATACACCTGTTGGATCACCCTCTGGTGGTCAGGCAGGGAAATGTCTCAGCAGTTCCTTCCAAAAAATGTACATATGAACCATATCAGTGGTGATTAAAGTGATAAACATGTGCAATAAAAAATAACCCGTAGACAGAAAAGTCCAGATTCTAGCTCCTCGAACTCGTTAATCTGAATAGCGCATTCTGAAGCTCCTCCTCATTCTTCTCTCCATCAAGGATCAGATATCAGTGTTTAGATCCGAGACCTTGCAGTTCTGTATCGAATAACGATTCCGTTTCGGAGATCTGACTCCAACGTATTAGAGAATTTAATTGTTCGTGTAAATGTCACCACTGAACTCCAAAACATCTTCATTAGAATGCCTTATCCTGTAGAGCACATGGATAATAATAAAAGCAGCACTCTTTGCTATGCAGCCTGCACCAGCAGCACTTCCTTCTTCCTGGTAATCTAACTTTTCTGGGCCACGCAATTAATAAAGGGTCTGAGAAGCAAACCGGCGACAAGATGAAGGTGGAGGAAAATTGATAGAGCTCATAAATCGCACAAGGCCCCGCCATATTTTATTAGCGCTCCAGAGAGAGAGAGAGAGAGAGAGAGAGAGAGAGAGAGAGAGCATGTTAGTTTAATTTACTCCCACGTGAATTGCACTGTGCATTAGCCTGATTTGCTGAGCATGTTTTAAGTTGGATTCTTCACAACAATTCATTCTAGGTTTTTTTTTCCTTCACTTTCATCCAGGCATCATCTGTCCATGCCTTCAAGCAGTCCACTGGACACTCAGAAAACGTGTGTGTGTGTGTGTGTGTAGGCTGTGGTGTGGTGGAAGGGACATCCAGAAGGAGGATAATAAAATCTTTAAAACGTGTTTTGGAACAGATGTGCACTCCTTGCCGGAGGGATGCAAGAAAGGACGACAAGATCAAATTAAAAAAGGATGATAATGACATCAGAACAGGCCGAGTGTCCTCGCACAGCTCTGAGACTCGGATCTAGTAGCCCAGATTAACCCATTTGGTACACTTGGGGTCAAACTGACATATTTTATATTTGTTAAAAACATTGTGTGTCCTTGTCACACTCTCAATAACAATAAATAAATGAAAAAATAAATTATTTAATTAATAGATTAAATTAAATAAAAAACACAAAGTGTAGCTAGTTAAGATCTTGTGTTAGTTGACCTTTGACTTCTTGGAATTAAACATTTTCAATTTAAATTTAAATTAAATGAGGGAAAATGTGGACTAAGGAAGATTATTTTTCTTTAATGTCTAAGGTAAAGCAATGCAACATTAGAAGTTAGATATGTGTTTGTGCTCTTGTAATCACTAGTGGGACATTTTTACATATTTTTTAGGTGCTTAGTCTGAGAAAAAAAATTAAATATACATATATATTTATATATATATATATATATATATATATATATATATATATATACATATATATATATATATATATATATATAAATATATATAATCACTAAAAAAACAAACAATATATATATATATATATATATTTTTTGCATTTGTATGTGTATTTTTTGTTTGTTTTTTTAGTGATTTGGCGTTTTTTTAAACAAATAATTATTATTCATTTTAATGCTAAGGTGACACAACAAGTGAGCATGAAATTGCAACCTTTTATCCTAAAATTCCGTAATAATATCATATCATTGTGACTTAGTGCTACCATTTCCAATAATCAAACCACAACAAAACCCAGTAGTGAGTCATCATGAAATATAACCTACCAGAAATATTGTCCACTAGATCTTAGTCTTAGTCTAAACAGGATACGACACTTTTAATAAAAATAAAAGAAGAATAAAAGATAATAAGAATAATAAAAAGTAAAAGTTGTATGAAATTATCTTGTAGCTAGGATTTTTATCTCTGAATTGTTTATGATCTTCTTCTCTGGTGGTCCAGTGACTAGAATCCTGTGCTCTCACTGCAGACCAAGCTGGGAACTGACCCAGGCACTGGGGGTTGCACCAGTCCAGGCTCTCTCTCAGCACTGGTCTCGAGCTTGGATAAAAAACCCATAGGTTTCTGTCAGGAAGTGCATCTGGCATAAAACATGTGCCAAATCAAATATGCAATGACCTGCTTTAGTGACCCCTAACAAGAGCAGCTAAAAAAAGAAGAGGTATCTTGGAGTTGTGAGATAAAGCTCATAGCTGTATACTATTATCTGACAACTGAGAAGCCATGTTTGAGTGATATCTTGCAACTGTGAGATAAAAACTCAGGATTATGATATCTTACAGCTGTGAGATAACTGTGTGATATTATCTCACAATTATGAGATAAAAACTCATGTTAACGATATCTTACAGCTGTGAAATAACTGTGCTGTGTGATATCTCGCAATTATGAGATAAAATCTCATAGTAGAGTCACCACCTCATTGCTGTCTGACATTATCTTGTAATTGTGAGATAAATAAGTAACAGTTGTATGATATGTTATCATTCTGAGATAATCACTCTTATTTGTGTGATTTATTGTAATTGTGAGACCAAAAAAGTCATAATGATATCTTAAAATTCTGAGATAAAAACTCATATTTGTGTGATGTTATCTTGGAATTGTGAGATAAACACTCAATTTTGTCTGATATTAACTGACATAAAAAAGTCATAGTCATGTGATATTGTCTTGCAATTGTGAGATAAAGGTTCCAAGTTTTTTGGTATCATAAAATGTCTTGTAATTGTGAGATAAAAGGCTTTTTGTTGTGTGATATCTTATAATCATGAGATAAAAGATGTTATGGGATAACTGTGAGATAAAGATCATAGTTAAATAATATTATCTTGCAACTAAGTTAAAAAAAGTGAGATAAAAACTCATATTTGTGTGATTTCTTGTGATTGTGAGAGTCATGATTGCATAATATGATTCTGAGATAATAAGTCATAGTTGTGTGATATCTTGTAATTGTGAGATAGAAAATCATAATTGTATGATATCTTGGAATTGTGAGATAAAAAACTCAGAGTTGTCTGATATTATCTTGCGGTTATAAGAAAAAAACTCATAGTTTTATAATATTCCTTACAATCTGGGATAAAAAGTCATAGTTGTGTGATATTGTCTTGTAATTATGAGATAAAGACTAATTGTTGTGTGATACCATACAACTGTGAGATAAAAATCCTAGTTGTTTAATAGCCTTACAACTGAGATAAAAAGAAAACAAACCTTATGGTTACCTGATATTATCTGACAACTGTGAGATAAACAAGTCATAGTTGTATGATATAATTCTGAGATAAAAAGTCATATATGTGTAATATTATCTTGTAATTGTGAGATAAAAAAGTCATAATCATATGATAAAAAAATAGTTGTATAATATTCCTACATCTGACATAAATTAAAGGGTCATAGTTGTGTGATATTGTGTTATAATTGTGAGATAAAGGCTTATGGTTGTATGATATCTTGTAATTGTGAGATAAAAGATCCTAGTTGTGTGATATCATATAGCTATGAAATAAAAATCATAGTTGTATATTATCTCACAGATTAAAAAAAACCCATATACTTACCTGATATTATCTGACAATTGTGAGATAAAAACTCGTATTTGTGTGATATCTTGTAATTGCGAGATAGTCATGATTGTAAGATATCTTACGATTCTGAGATAAAAAGTCATAGTTGTGTGATATTGTCATTTAATTCTGTGATAAAGGTTGATTATAACCTTATAGTTACGTGAAATGCTCTGACAATCGTGAGATAAAAAAAGTCAGACTTTTATGATATCTTATGATTTTGAGATAATATCTCATATTTGTATTATATCTTGTATTTGTGAGATAAACATATCATAGTTGCCTGATCTTAACTTATAGTATCTTATATCTTATAAGGTGAAGGTAGCTCAAGTGGTTAAAGCTCTAGGATGAAGATTGGGGTTCAATCACCAGCACTGCCAAGCTGCCACTGTTGGGCAATTGAGCAACCTTCTCTGCTCCAGGGGGCACTGTATCATAGCTGCCCCTTCTCTCTGACCCCAAGATCCTTAGCTGGGATACACGAAGAAGAGAATTCCCCTGTGCTGTAATGGATGTGTGGCGATAATAATAATAATAATAATAATAATAATAATAATAATAATAATAATAATAATAATAATAATGAAAGGGCAGTGGTAGCTCAAGTGGTTAAGGCTCTGGGTTGTTGATCGGAGGATCAGGGTTTAAGGCCCAGCGCCACCAAGCTCCACTGTTGGGCAATTGAGCAAGGCCCTTAACCCTCTCTGCTCCAGGGGCACTGAATCATACAGTAGCTGCCCCTGAACTTTGACCCTAACTTCCTCAGCTAAGATATGCGAAGAAACGAATTCCACTGTGGTCTAATGTATGTCTGGCAATAATAAAGGCTTAATCTTAAAACTTTTAGTTAGTAAGGCTTAAAATTCTTAGTTAGTAGTCATATTTATTATCTTGCAATTTCAAGATAAAGGTGATATTTGTGTCATTTTATCTTGGAGTTGTGAGGGAAATTGAGGTTGGAATCTTGTGGTATCTTACACAAGATGAAAGAAGTTTATGAAATTATTTTGCAATTCTGAGGCTAAAAGTTTCTGCTGTTTGCTGGTGATTTATTTTAGATTTGCTAACAGCTTTAAAGTGAACAGAAGGTTAAGAATGTCACACGTACTCATTTTCGAGCTTTGTCGAGATGTTAATGGATATATAAAGTTCTCTGCACTGATTGTTTATCCAATTTATCAGTGAAAATCAGGCCAGGTAAATGAGCTCGGATGAAAAAGTGCCATGTTTCTAAATGCTGATGTTTTTCAGATGTCTGGTCTCTGGGTAGAAATATTACTTTTCAGCCTTTTTATTTATTTATTTATTTATTTATTTATTTTTCCACCCACTGGCTAGTTCTGTTTTAGAACATGACAGATGCCAAGCAGAGACGATGAGCATGGGTTGCTTCTGAGGCATGTCTCTTTAGTGTAGTTAAAAGTTTTAAAAAAAGAAAGATTGTTAGATATGTAACAACAGATAATAAATTGATTAAATTGAGAGAAAAATAAATAAATAAAAGTTAATGAAAAAGCAAACAAACAAACAAATAATTACAACTATACAAATATTTTATAATACAAAGATTTTTGTAATACAAATAATTAAAAATGAAACAAACATGCAAACAAACAAACAAACAAACAATTTAATGAAATGAAAAGTAATAAAAATAATAAATATAAATCCTTACCTTTATAAATCTAATTTGTCAAAAATCAGGAAAGAAAGAAAGAAAGAAAGAAAGAAAGAAAGAAAGAAAGAAAGAAAGAAAGAAAGAAAGAAAGAAAGAAATGCAATCAATACAAACAAGCAATTATAAAAACAAACAAACAAACAAACAAACAAATAAATAAATAAATAAATAAATAAATAAATAGATTGGATAGACTAACAAATAAACAATTGAATGTACAAATAAATCTAGGTAATAAAAATAATACATTCAAATCATATTAATAATAATTATAAACTTTTATAAATCTCATTTCTCTCAAATATAAATAAATAAAGAAAGAATCAATAGCTGAGAATTAATCAATACAAACAAGCAATTATGCAAATAAATAAATAAATAAATAAATTAATTAATTAATTAATTAATGCACATCTCATCTGATGCACAAAAAACAAACATAAACAAGCAAACGTCTGATTAATCTGATTAAAAATCAGTCAAACAAACAAACAAACAAACAAATAAATAACTCCATTAAGATACATATGTTCATATTATGGATCAGTGCAGCCTCAGCTGTTAATAAGAGGGCCATTAAACAGCACATATCTTTTAAACGCATGTGTTGAGTGTTTTTAACGATGCCTCAGTGATGCAGTTTATTGTTATCTTCAGTCTGCCACACCATTTTCTCCTCATTAGCTAATTAACAAGCGTTCGGCCGGATAAATATGATATAGGATCGGGGAAACTGCCCTGTAATAACCGTGGCTCACTTTATCTTCATGATTACACATTAGAAAGATCGATGCTGCTGCTGTATGAATAGTAAGGCGCCGAGTCGTGCTCTGAGGCCGACCGGAGACCGGCCACGCGTGATAAAGATCTCGCAGACGGTCCACTTCAACTTCCTGAAGGACAATTAAAGCTGCATTAGTCAAAGCAGCACACAGATTTACTAGAATCCTATCTAATATAGCTCGATCTTAACCCATGAATCTATTCAACTGAGTCGCGCTTGATTCAGTGGAGGGGGTTGATATCAGCTTCCTCTCTCTCCCCGGCCTAATCGCATCATTGTTATTTGCTCTGTAATGCAAGTCTGTAAGAGGCACACAAGCTACTGATAGCATCTGGAACGAGCGCAGGAAACTTTTAGAGTCTGATCTTTATAAGCGAGTCATTTCACATTGAGCCGATAAACCTCCTGCAGCTGCTCCAGTCACGAATATTTATTTGTCATTTGCACAGCGCACACTGGGTTTACTGGGATGGAAATGCTCAAGGTGGATCCGCTGATGTGTCTTAAATGTATAGTGTTACCAACAAACACAGATATAAAAATATAGAGAACATGGAATAGGGTTTACTAAAAGCAAACGAATCTTTGACATTTGATTCATTTATTTTTTAATCATTGATTCGTTTATTTTGGAAGCTTTGATTTATTATTTTGAATCACTGATTCATTTCTTATTTCTTGGCTAGAGTCATGGTGGATCTGGGAAGAGTGAGGGAATACACCCTGCAGGAGACACCCAGGCACCACACACACACACACCTAGCCGTAATTTATACTAGCCAATCTGATTTATTAGCATGCATTTGGGAGGTGTGATGAAACCCGCACAGACACAACCTGGAAGTTTCCCATACAGGCTTTGGATCGAACCGTGAACTCTGGGGTTCAAAACTAACCACTGCTGTTTATTTGAATTTGTACAAACACTTCATGATATTGAATTCAACACCGAGATCTAGCATTGAGATACACAAGAGCGGGAAAACACACACTGAATTAAATGAAGCCAGAAATTTCAGATTATCTATGATAGAAGGTAAAGAGGCTGTATTAAAATGAGCCATTTTGGGTTAACTAGAATGCTAATTTGGTTTTGTAATGTTTTCTTGCTAACAAGAAATCAAGATTCGTCTTGTGTTTATTAGTGAAAACAAGAATTTATTTCTTTCATAAATGGATAAACGTTATTGTACAACATTATTGACATAATTTAAGAAATATAGAAATATATGGTATATAGAGAATAAGTGGTAAATAAACACATGCTGTGATAGTACAATTAAAAAAAAACCTCTCCATTAGCTTCATCACACCATTTTCTCACTGATTGATTTCCTCGATGTCTTTTATTCCCACATCTTTTCAGGAACTCGTTTCTCAAAGCAATGTGAGTCATCAGCGCTCTTAATGAGTTCATAAACGTAATACTGCAATGTTCTAACCTGATGTAAGGGAAATAACCCATAATAGCACTAATAATAGTAATAATAATGCAGAAGAAGACAGTGAGCTGATAATGGGAAGGAAACTAAATCAGCCAGAGCCTCCACTGCTGCATGAGGAGCCGGTTTACGCCTAGCAGGAAGCTAATGCTCTGATTTCATGGGATGTATCCTATAAGGCAGTGTATACACACACACACACACACACACAGCATGAATTCACAAACACACCATTCTGTAAGTGTGTAAAGAGTAATAATGTGTTACTAATTCTCTTTGTTTTAACTCTTTTTTGTCATTACACAAAACAGCTGTACATTTCTGTCTGTCTGTCTCTCTGTCTGTGTGTCTGTCCCCCTCCCCTCTCTCTCCTTCTGTCTATCTCTCTTTTTCTGTCCCTCAGTCTGTCTCTATTTCTCTCTCTCTTTGTCTCTGTTTGTGTGTCTTCCTCCCTCTCTCTCCTTGTATCTATCTCTCTCCTTCTCTTACTTTGTCTCTTTCTCTGTCTATCTATCTCTCTTTCTATTTGCCTGTCTCTCTCTTTTTCTATCTCTCTATTCATCTGTCTCTCTCTCTCTCTATCTCTGTGTGTGTGTGTGTTTGTGTCTCTCCCTCTCTTTCTGTCTGTCTACTTGTATGACTGTATCTCTCTGTCTGTCTCACTTTGTCTCTCTTTCTCTGTCTATCTATCTCTCTTTCTGTTTGCCTGTCTCTCTGTCTTTCTATCTGTCCCCCTCTTTGTTTTTCTCCCTCCCTCTTTCTCTTTCTCTCCCTCTCTCTCTATCATTCTGTCTGTCTGTCAGTCTCCCTCCCTCTCTCTCTCTCTCTCTCTCTCTCTCTCTCTCTCTCTCTCTCTCTCTGTATTGCCCTCAGCTCTGCTCGGCTGCATTCACAAATCCTCATTAGGACTCACCGCCTACTATCAGGAAGTCGACTGGCTCGTTATGATGTCACTAATGCTTTATAGTGACACTGTTATATAACACTCAGATAAAAGCTTCTGCATATGTTCTGATGTTTAAACAGACGCAGGTCAGTAATGTACCAAGATTTCAGAGTTATGACCTCGCTGTCCTGCTACACCGCTGTGCTACTGAATACTCGATCCTCATTGGTCGGCTTTCTAACAGCAGCAGCTCTGCCAGGACACGCATTCAGTTCCATTGCTGTTATCTAGTGATATTATATATATATATATATATATATAGCTACATGCATGACAATAAAGCTCTGAACTCCACTTAATACTTATGGTTGATATGGTCAAGTTTTCTGTAAGGAGATGTTATTTTACATTTAAGGAAGGAGTCTCCAGTGTCAGCGCTTTGCAGTTTACACTTTGGTTGATGAGAGAAAAAAAGACGAGAGAGAGAGAGAGAGAGAGAGAGAGAGAGGTGGGTGAGGAAGAAATTATGATCTTTTTATGAAATTATGATTTTTGTGATTACGCACATAAAAATTGTTTAATTTTTAATCAAATACTCTGGTGTAAAAAGGAATATTTTGAAATGTGCTATTTAATATATATATATATATATATATTGCAGGTCAAATTAGTGAAAGTGCTTCATTAAAACACTACATAGATCATTCTTTTCCTCTAGCAGCACATACTGAGGCGTTTTATTTACTTGTCACTCTTCTTTGTTCGTAAGATGTGAAGACACACCTGATTGATTGCCTCCCATTTTTTTCTTTTTTTTCTTTTTTCTTTAAAAGAAAATAAAAGAAAATTATTTTATTTTATTTTATTTTATTTTTTAAATAATTCTTGCAGCCAAAAATCCTTGATTTTACAACTTGAATTCACACGTGAATGGAAGAAAAAAATTGTTGCGATGACATCACATGACCCGTCTCGACCCAAATCTGCATAAATTCTGCTTGATTTTGTAAAATCTCGAGCTCCTCCGAATCCCATGCCCTTGGATTGATTTTGCGTTCATTTCTGCGACCCTGTAGAGAGACTCTCTAAACAAACACGGAAGAGACAAGAAATTGTAGCTACATGTTTCTGATTCTATCACATCATCATCATTATCATCATCAGTATTTACACTTCTATATAACAATAAATCTCACAAGCAGTAAGCACGTGTATATGATTCTGGAAATAAATAAATCCCAGCAGAAAAACGTTCTAGCGCTGGATGGCTTGCTAATTTAACACCCTCAGCTCTCTCCAATGATGAAAAGCTGTTCTTTATCCAAGACTTTCCCCTTGATCGATCCGTGCTTTCTGTTCCTGGCTCATCCTCATTTGCTTACTCAATAAGGCATTTTATTTTCTTTATACTCTGAATAATCTTTTATTTTTAGCATGCTAGCTCCGTGGTAAGCTGGGACATACAATTATTATTAATGATTGTCATTTTTTTGTATTGTTCAAAAGGATACAGAAGAGTAGATGTGAGGAACATTTCCAGGCTCTGAGTGTAAAAAAAGAATGATCTCAGATGCTTAAAAATTTGCAGCTGTAAAGACGGTACAACTTAATTAATTGAGGATACACCAATAATTAATCTCTCTCTCTCTCTCTCTCTCTCTCTCTCTCTCTCTCTTACAAACCTCATCATCTGAAGTCTCCTACATCAAGACTCATAGTCGATAAGCTTGAAAGATTAATGATGACAGTGCTGTGGAGTACCAGCTTCTCCAGAGACCCGTTATAACGATTGTCTCACTGAGCTTGGATGCTAGCAGGCTAATAATGAGCCTCTTCATGGGGTTAGAAAGATCAAGGCAAAAAGTGACACTTTCCTGATCTTAAACCAGGCATGAGGCATCTAATTGACCTCCTCGCCGACTGTGGAGATGTGTCGGGCGATGAGAGTGTGACAATGCATCAACGCAGATAAAGAGATCAACAGGCTGTAGCTTGAAGCTGAGATGAGAAGGAGGAGTGAGTGAGGCAGTAAGGCTGGGATTTAGAGTTATAGTGGAAGGATGTTATACGTGAAGTGTGCACTTCGGTATCCAGACGTAATTCTGATTTCACCAGAGACTAGGTTCGAGTGAGGAGCAGCATCAAGTCCTGAGATTTGAAATGTATGTTATGGGCAAATACACTTCCAAACAATGAAGAATTTCAGTCACTTGATCGATCGATCTATCTATCTATCTATCTATCTATCTATCTATCTATCTATCTATCTATCTATCTATCTATCTATCTATCTATCTATCTATCTATCGGTTGAATGATTGGTTGGTTGGTTGTTTGAATGATTGGTTGGTTGGTTGGTTGGTTTAATGGATGGTTTATTGAAATATTGGTTGGTTGATTGATTGGTTGATTAAGCGGTTGGTTGCTTTGTTGGATAATTGGTTGGTTGGATGGTTGATTGAATGATTGGTGGATTGGTTGGTTGGTTGGTTGAGTGAATGATTGGTTGGTTAGTTGATTAGCTGTTTGTTGGTTGATTGACTTGGTGGCTGGCTGATAACAAAATGCTGTTTTCTTTTTTAGTCCTTTTCTAACCATCTTTTCCCTCAGGGCTATATACAATATTTTCATAGTCATATTTCTGGAAGTCTAGTAAATCATCATAAGCAGATGTGTAAACTGACTGAATTCAGGTAACTTTCCTGTGTAAATATTAATGAAACCTTTGGATTTAAGCCTCACCTCATTTTCAGCCTGTTAAAGTGGACTTGATGCATCTTCCTCCCTCAATTTGGGCCATATGGACAGGAAATTAACTCAGAGCCCCCAAAACGTGAACTGAAAAGCAAAGCATCCTGGGAGACAGTCTGAGTTCTGTTCACTCTTTGGTTTTGTTTGAGGAAGCATTAGGAATGAAACACACTTCTCAGAATTAATCACTTTTTCCGCTAATCTTTTATCCCCTTTTTTGAAGTTTTCCCTTGCGTCCCTTATGCGATGTTACATTGTGTCCAAAAGGAAAAGGAAATATGGGATAGGATGTGGACTGAGGCCTCACAAGAATTAAGAGCTAACAAGCAAACGAAAAATACGAATACGAGTCACTTTGTGGTCCATTTAAAGTGGATTGATTTCATTTGTTCTAAAAAGTGCCATATGTGAAAAGATGTTATGTGACAAAGAAAAGAAAAATCCTCATCATTTATTGTAATACAGTCTGCCTAGGAGCTAGCAGCAGTGATAGCTTGCTTGCTATTCGGCTAATTAGCAGAGAGTACGAAATGGCATTATATTTTCTCTAGTTAGACAATAGGATGTAGAGTTGAAAATAAAATGCCATAGAATCAAAATGACACTTTTATGCTTTGTCAGAAAAACCAGCACTCAGAACAAACACGAAACATATATTCCACTTTGTGTAAAACATCACTGAAGGGGAAAGGACTCTGAGTTCTGAGTTCTGACTGTTTGTTCCTTTCTTTGAGCGCAAACTTGTTGCCATGACGACAAGTCTATAAGCTCTGCCCTGTTCAGTAGATGTTTATTCAATATAAACAGATTTGGCAAAGACTTTATAACATTATAAATATTATTCATCAAACTAATTCATGCGTTTCACATTTTTCTTTATTTGTGCTCTGATCTAAAGAAATCATACTGAAGTTAAAAAAAGGTTGCATATGGGTCTCTGCAGACATTGAGAATTTTGTATCATGGATAATAATAATAATAATAATAATAATAATAATAATAATAATAATAATTTATTATGAGTTAATAATTATAAAAGACTATAGAAGACTAGAGAGTTTTTGTCTTTCTTTAGACAAATTCAAATACACTAAAATGTGTTTACTTCAATTGAAAACTTAAACACAAATTAAACACAAATTAAGGAAAAACAAAGAAAAAAGCAAAAACAGAAAACATGTACTGACCTCTACATGCATCTGTATTATTGCATTTGCTAATTATTGATTCATTTAATAATTTAATGTTTTCTGTAGTGTTTCCACATCCTTAGGTGTGTTTAAGTAAAAAATCTTTGAAATTTTCCTGGCAATTTTTAACAAATTAAATGAAATGATTTAAGGATTAAATTAAGTAAAATGTAGAAAAGAAAAATAGTCCCAGATCTTTCCATAAGTTAATTACACATGGGATTTATTATTATTATTATTATTATTATTATTATTATTATTATTATTATTTATTTATTTATTTATTTTTGATTAAAGGACTGCATTTGCTTTTTGTTTGCATTATTGTACTGAACGACTGCATAAAAGACTCAATGTGCTTTTTGTTTACCGTTTGTTCCTATTGAACAACTGCACTTTTTATTTGTTTGTTTGTTCGATTGTTGTATTAAAAGACTGCATGCACTTTTTTATTTGTTGTTTTTTTTTCTGCAGTTCTGTTTGTATTGAAAAACCATGTCTTCTTCTTGTTTGCTGTTTTTTTATTAAAAGTCTGCATGTGATTATTTTTTATTTATTTATTTATTTTTATTGTTTTTGCAGTTTTGTTTGTATTGAAAGACCACATGTGCTTTTTGTTTGCTGTCTTTTTCTGTATTGAAAAACTGCGTGTATTTTTGTTTGGCTGTAATTTTTTATTAAAAAACTTTATTTATTTATTTATTTATTTATTTATTTATTTATTTATTTATTTATTTATTTATTCATTCATTCATTCATTCATTCATTCATTCATTTATTTTCTGCTTTTTTTATATGTAATGAAAGACCATGTGTGCTTTTTTGTTGTTTTAATTTTTTTTGTTTTGTGTATTTGTTATTTTTTAATTGAAATGCTGCATGTACTTTATATTTGTTAGTGTATTTTTTTTTGCTGTTTTGTTTGTACTGAAAGACCACGTCTGCTTTTTGTTTGATTTTTTGTATTGAAAAACGGCATGTGCTTTTTTTATTTATTTTTTTGCTGTTTTGTTTGTATTGAAAGAGACTATTTGCTTTTTTGACATTTTTTTCTATAGTGTATTTGTTATTTTTTATTGAAATACTGCATGCAACTTTTTAATTTGTTGTTGTTTTCTCTTTTTGCAGTTGTTTGTATTGTGTGCTTTTTGTTTGCTTTTTTTGTATTGAAAAACTGCATGTATTTTTGTTTTGCTGTTATTTTTTTATTAAGAGACTGCATGTGTGTTTTTATTTGTTTTTGTGTTGTTTTGTTTAATTGTTTTTTCAGTGTTGTTTGTATTAAAAGACCATGTGTGCTTTTTGTTTGCTGTCTTTATTTTTTAAATTAAAAGACTGCTTTTTTTTTTTTTTTTTACTTCATATACGTTCACAAACAAGCGATGGTTAATGGATTTTCAATCCCTCCATCAGTAATTACTGCCATCATCAGTTATAAATGAGACCAGGAGGGTCACTACACCCTGTGTGTGTGTGTGTGTGTGTGTTTGTGTGTGCGTGCGTTTTCTCTTAAATATATGTATATTTTTTTAAAACCATAACCACCCACTTTTTTACCTTTTGGATCTTATTATCCGCACTAAAAGCCGCTTAAACCTGTTCATTAAATCGCAGTAACTTTCGAACCCTTAAGACGGTTTGCTTTTGCTTAAACCTATTATTAGCCTTACATTCAGAAGTGGCAGAAAAAGGAAAAAAAACCCCATAGAAGCAGTAGCTGTATGGAAGTCATTATTTTGGATTTAATATCTCATTATTTCAAGATAGTCTGTCATTATTTTTACTTAATATCTCATTATTCTTGACAATGTAACTCATCATGGCAAGATATTAGGTCATTATTCCAAATGAACATCACTCTGACTTAATAACTTAAAAATTTCCAGTTAAAATCTTGTTATTCCGAGCTATTATCTTGTTATTTTGACACATTATCTTGTCTCTTTATATCCAACACCACACCATCTATCACTAATTCATAGGATATTAATTTATAGTAATGTTAATAATTCTCATTCTTCCTGACTCCGTCAGAGTCAGACCATGCAGTTTAATTCAGTCTTCCGGAACGTTCCTAGCTCTCGTTTAGACTATTTTCATTTCCAACATTCAAAAAAAAAAAATCATCTTATAAAAATGGCTTATTCTCCTATAAAGGAAGTGTGTTATGGCTAAATTAATTGAAAGTCTAGCACTCACGTTCAGCACCACCCCAGGCAGCACACGAGCTCTAAATGCACCACGGTACATGTGCTACGGATTGCCGTTTACGTGCTAATGCTCCATTTATAACGCCTGTAGCGATATTCAACTTTCATACTGACCCAAAATGATTATTACTTGTAGAACCCGGGATATTGTACTACAGCGATGGAGTCGTTTTATTCCAGCGTAGCACAAAATGCACCTTTTAGACCTGATTTCCCAGTCAACTAATTCTAAGGCTAATCATCCACACCATCCACCACACACACACACACACACACACACACATACACACACATACACATACACACTCACCAAGTAGTGTGAACATTTCAGAAATGAAGTTTTCCCAGGCTACAAGTAAAAAGAAAATGTTTAAAAATGACTCAGATTCAAAAAGTACTGCTTATTAAAACAAAATCTAAGATTTGGAGAAAATACATTTGTTATGTTGGCAGATTATTTTGCATTTATTTGTAAAAAAAAAAAAAAAAGGCCCCTGAAAAAACTTGGAAAAAGATTTGATTTAATTAAAAAAATTCAACAACTACTACTACAACTACAACAACTACTACTACAACTACTACAACAACTACTACATCTACTACTACAACTACAACAACTACTACTACAACTACTACAACTACAACAACTACTACATCTACTACTACAACTACAACTACTACAACTACAACAACTACTACATCTACTACTACAACTACAACAACTACTACTACAACTACTACAACTACAACAACTACTACATCTACTACTACAACTACAACAACTACTACATCTACTACAACTACTACTACAACTACAACAACTACTACATCTACTACTACAACTACAACAACTACTACATCTACTACTACAACTACTACTACAACTACAACAACTACTACATCTACTACTACAACTACTACTACATCTACTACATCTACTACTACCACTACTACTACTACATCTACTACAACTACTACTACATCTACTACTACTACTACTACTACATCTACAACAACTACTACATGTACTACTTCAACTACTACTACTACATCTACTACATCTACTACTACCACTACTACTATTACAACAACTACTACATCTACTACTACAACTACAACAACTACTACTACAACTACTACAACTACAACAACTACTACAACTACTACTACATCTACTACTACTACTAATACTACATCTACAACAACTACTACATGTACTACTTCAACTACTACTACTACATCTACTACATCTACTACTACCACTACTACTATTACAACAACTACTACATCTACTACTACAACTACAACAACTACTACTACAACTACTACAACTACAACAACTACTACAACTACTACTACAACTACAACAACTACTACATCTACTACTACTACTAATACTACATCTACAACAACTACTACATGTACTACTTCAACTACTACTACTACATCTACTACATCTACTACTACCACTACTACTATTACAACTACTACTACATCTACTACTACAACTACTACTACATCTACTACATCTACTACTACCACTACTACTACTACATCTACTACAACTACTACTACATCTACTACTACTACTACTACTACAACTACTACTACATCTACTACTACTACTACTACTACATCTACTACTACTACAACTACAACATCTACTACTACAACTACTACTACATCTACTACTACAACTACAACTACTACTACATCTACTACTACAACTACAACAACTACTACTACAACTACTACAACAACTACAAACAACTACTACTACAACTACAACAACTACTACTACATCTACTACTACAACTACAACAACTACAAACAACTACTACTACAACTACAACAACTACTACTACATCTACTACTACAACTACAACAACTACAAACAACTACTACTACAACTACAACAACTACTACATCTACTACTACAACTACTACTACATCTACTACTACAACTACAACAACTACTACTACAACTACAACAACTACAAACAACTACAACAACTACTACATCTACTACTACAACTACTACTACATCTACTACTACAACTACAACAACTACTACTACAACTACAACAACTACTACTACATCTACTACTACAACTACAACAACTACTACATCTACTACTTCAACTACTACTACTACATCTACTACTACTACTAATACTACTACAACTACTACTACATCTACTACTACTACTAATACTACTACAACTACTACTACATCTACTACTTCAACTACTACTACTACATCTACTACTACTACTACTACAACTACTACTACATCTACTACATCTACTACTACCACTACTGCTACTACATCTACTACTACTACTAATACTACTACAACTACTACTACAACTACTACTACTACATCTACTACTACTACATCTACTACTACAACTACTACTACATCTACTACTACCACTACTACTACTACAGCTACTACTACTACATCTACTACTACAACTACAACAACTACTACTACATCTACTACTACTACTAATACTACTACAAGTACTACTACAACTACTACTACTACAGCTACTACTACTACATCTACTACTACAACTACAACAACTACTACTACATCTACTACTACAACTACAACTACTACTACATCTACTCCTACAACTACTACTACTACAACTACAACAACTACTACTACAACTACAACAACTTCTACTACATCTACTACTACAACTACTACAACTACTACAACAACTACAACAACTACTACTACAACTACTACTACATCTACTACTTCAACTACTACTACTAATACTACTACAACGACAACAACTACTACTACATCTACAACTACAACAACTACTACATCTACTACTACAACTACAACAACTACTACTACAACTACTACTACATCTACTACTTCAACTACTACTACATCTACAACTACAACTACTACTACATCTACTACTACAACTACAACAACTACTACTACATCTACTACTACAACTACAACAACTACTACATCTACTACTACAACTACAACAACTACTACTACAACTACTACTACATCTACTACTTCAACTACTACTACTACAACTAATACTACTACATCTACTACTACCACTACTACTACTACATCTACTACTACTACTAATACTACTACAACTACTACTACTACATCTACTACTACTACTACTACAACTACTACTACTACATCTACTACTACTACTACTACTACATCTACTACTACTACTAATACTACTACAACTACTACTACTACATCTACTACTACTACTAATACTACTACAACTACTACTACTACATCTACTACTACTACTAATACTACTACAACTACTACTACTACATCTACTACTACTACTAATACTACTACAACTACTACTACTACATCTACTACTACTACTACTACAACTACTACTACTACATCTACTACTACTACTAATACTACTACAACTACTACTACTACATCTACTACTACTACTAATACTACTACAACTACTACTACTACATCTACTACTACTACTACTACAACTACTACATCTACTACTACTACTAATACTACTACAACTACTACTACTACATCTACTACTACTACTAATACTACTACAACTACTACTACTACATCTACTACTACTACTACTACATCTACTACTACTACTAATACTACTACAACTACTACTACTACATCTACTACTACTACTACTACAACTACTACTACTACATCTACTACTACTACTAATACTACTACAACTACTACTACTACATCTACTACTACCACTACTACTACTACATCTACTACTACAACTACAACAACTACTACTACAACAACTACAAACAACTACTACTACAACTACAACAACTACTACTACATCTACTACTACAACTACAACAACTACTACATCTACTACTTCAACTACTACTACTACATCTACTACTACCACTACTACTACTACAACTAATACTACTACAACTACTACTACATCTACTACTACTACTAATACTACTACAACTACTACTACTACATCTACTACTACTACTACTACATCTACTACTACTGCTACTACAGCTACTACTACTACTACAGCTACTACCACTACAGCTACTACTACTACTAATACTACTACAGCTATTACTACTATTACTTCTACTACTACTACTACTACTACATCTACTACTACTACTACTACAACTACTACTACTGCTACTACTACTACTACAACTACTACTACATCTACTACATCTACTACTACTACTAATACTACTACAACTACTACTACTACATCTACTACTACTACTACTACAACTACTACTACTGCTACTACTACTACTACAACTACTACTACATCTACTACTTCAACTACTACTACTACATCTACTACTACATCTACTAGTACTACTAATACAACTACTACAACTACTACATCTACTAGTACTACTACTACATCTACTACAACTACAATTACTACATCTACAACTACTACCGCTACCACTACTACTACAACTACTACCGCTACTACTACAATTACTACATCTACAACTACTACCACTACCACTACTACTACTACATCTTCTACTACTCATTCTCCTTTCCTTTTGTGTTATTTCTTACTCCGCTTCTAGGTTGGTGTTTATTGGCACACTCGACTGTTAATCATCATTTTGACATCATGACCCTCTGCCAGTCCGCTGATGCGCCGGCTGTATTTAAGGCCCTGACTTGATTGTGTGTGGGATGCGCCATGTCAGTGTATCTTGTACTCCAACACGGGCTACAAGTCTTGTGTTGGACACAGTTGTCTCCCGATGCTTAATGTATCTTGTCCTGTGGAGTTATGTGTTGTGTTGGTGATTTGATCAATCCTTAGATTAGTTTTTTTGGTTATTGACTTCTATTGATTCTGTGTGAGAGATTATGCTGGTGCCCATGTTACTGTCAGTCTGACTAGGTATCAAGTTCACAGTAAAGAATGCATCACTTCCTGATCTTCTCTGCACCCTTGTTATGTCATAGCATGCTAGCTGACTGTATCCACCTATTTTGTATTAGTTTCTGCTTAACATGTCTGTTTATACTTTTATGTGCCTCAATTTACTGTGAATTGTTATCATGTTATGACTGTTAAACCTAAGCTATTGATTTCCTGTTTCTTGATTGTTCATTTATTTATCACGTCCTAGTTCAGATGCTTGCTAGTGATTCTTGTTTATATTTTTGGATTGCTTCTTTCTGAACTTTTAGTGCTTAAAAGTTTACTCAAAAACATCCTACAGAATCCTAGCAGGCTCTAGACAGATGATAGATGAAGTGGAACATCAGAGTTGTGGATTTTCATAATGGCCGACTCACAAATCTCTAAAAGGTTCAAATTTGAGGTTTAAAGTCAGCTTGTGTTTTTATGGAGGTTGTTCAGTTCTTTATCATCATCTTCTTTTTAAGGCTTTTTGTTTGAGATGTTATTTCCGTATAAAAAGGTAAGTACTTCTGTATATAGACAAGTTCATGGCAGTTTACATTTTTCGAGATAATTAAAGATTTTCGGAGAATTCACCATAAACCCCATGTCTGATGACCGAACGTTCGGACTGCATCCAAGCTAAAAATGATTTCATCGCGTTAATTATTGAGAAATTACTGTAACATGCTCATCTTTGTTTTATGACGCACAATTAACAATTTTTTATCATTAGCACATTTTCACATCTCCCTCCCGAGACCAGGCTGAGAAATCGCTCGTCTTACTGCATCCTCACCTCCTGTCCCTTGTTTCTATTCCTAACCTCCTCTTTTTGTGACTCCACCCACACACACACATTTCCCAAAACAAAGTTGGTGGACCCCCTACGTACTCGCTCTCTGTCACACACACACACACACACACTGTCTGACACACACACGCGCACACACACACACGCTGTGCTGCTATCGGACATTCCAGGCACGCGTGCCTCAGCACAATGTAAATTATTCAGCCGGGCTTGCTTCAGGCAGCCAGCGCCTCATAAATCGAGACAGTCTTTGGTTGTTTTAGAGAGGTGGCTCTGGTTAAAGGAAACTAAACATCTTTACCACTGTAACTCTAAAAAAAGAGAGAGAGAGAGAGTGAGAGAATTCAAGATAAATACGGCAGCGAAGCAGTAATATGGGGAGGGAAACGTGGCGTGGGTATTGAGAGCTTCATTGCCAGAGCGTCGCGTTCTTGGCTTGGCTTCAGAGGTTAACCAATGAATGCGAACCGACCCAAAGCTTTGCTAAATGCCTTTAATTATGTATAACCAGCAGACTGGAACGCCACTATACCTGACTCAGTGCCTCTAGGACCTTAAGCTATGAAATGAGACCTCCAGTCATAGCATTTTTATATTCTTCGCACTATTTCCAGTGAAGTCAGGTGCAGCACTTCTGGGAGATGAAGACGACTCAAAGAGAAACTTGTAAAAAAAAATACATTTATTCGGTGCATCTGATGGTGGCAGCTTGCCAGAAAGTGGCTGGATTATTGGTTCATGCAGTGGTTTAGCATTTAGATGTGATTCATCTGCTATATGAGGTGAGTATATAATCATTAAGGAATGGAGATGTGATGAAGTGGAGATACTGGTACAAACCTGATGGTAAATATTTTCTAATAAATACATTTCCTGAAGCGTGGTATTGCTCTAATACACGGCAAATTTACCAAGATAATAATGCATAAATAAATAAATATTTCTGTTATTAAAATATTTTTGCTTGTTTATATTTTTTGTTTGTTTCAATCTGGACACTACGTAACTGCTGGAACACTTGCAAAATTTGCATTATACAAAATGGAAATTATGTAAAAAAAAATAATAATAAATGAAAAAAAAAATGCACTTATTAAAATTTAGTTTATTGCATATAGTTTAATTTCAAATAAAAAAGAAATATATATGTATGTTTTTAAATTAAGTTTATTGTAAATGTGGATCACAAAAGTATATTTTCTTTATACTTTTGCGACCCACATTTGCAATAAACTTAATTTAAAAAAAAATTATGAAAGTTTTTATTTGTACAAACCAGATACAAATGAATGATAATTATTTGTCCTCTAATTCCATGTCAGAATATTTGAGTGTATTTGCATCATCCAAAATAGAGTTTCAGAGTGAAATATTGTGGTTGCATCAAACTGTCAGACAGTGCCTCTGGTCTTAATACTGCTCTTCGCTGGAGAGATCACTCAAGAAAAATGCGATTAAGTTCAAGGTTCAAGGAATCGTGCATAACTGAGACATGTGTCTGCTTCAGGCAGGAGTGGCGTATAAGTCTGTGTTTGTGCCTGAGGTCTGAATATTGATGCATAAGTCAAGTTGGAATACTCTGAACTCTTAAGATTTTTACCGATCCTGAGGCCCACAATCTTCTGCTTCCTATTTACATCATCTACACACCACCTACACTCTATCCACACACTAACCACACACTATCTACACACTATCCACACACTATCTACACACTATCTACACACCACCTACACTCTATCCACACCCTAACCACACACTATCTACACACTATCCACACACTATCTACACACTATCTACACACCACCTACACACTATCTACACTCTATCCACACACTAACCACACACTATCCACACACTATCTACACACCACCTACACACCACCTACACTCTATCCACACACTAACCACACACTATCTACACACTATCTACACACCACCTACACACTATCTACACTCTATCCACACACTATCCACACACTATCTACACACCACCTACACTCTATCCACACACTAACCACACACTATCTACACACTATCCACACACTATCTACACACTATCTACACACCACCTACACACTATCTACACTCTATCCACACACTAACCACACACTATCCACACACTATCTACACACCACCTACACACCACCTACACTCTATCCACACACTAACCACACACTATCTACACACTATCTACACACCACCTACACACTATCTACACTCTATCCACACACTATCCACACACTATCCGCACACTATCCACACACCACCTACACTCTATCCACACACTATCCACACACTATCTACACACTATCTACACACTATCCACACACTATCTACACACCATCTACACACCACCTACACTCTATCCACACACTATCCACACACCACCTACACTCTATCCACACACTATCCACACACTATCCACACACTATCTACACACCACCTACACTCTATCCACACACTATCTACACACTATCCACACACTATCCACACACTATCTACACACTATCTACACACTATCTACACACCACCTACACTCTATCCACACACTATCCACACACTATCTACACACCACCTACACTCTATCCACACACTATCCACACACTATCTACACACCACCTACACTCTATCCACACACTATCCACACACTATCCACACACTATCTACACACCACCTACACTCTATCCACACACTATCCACACACTATCCACACACTATCTACACACTATCTACACACCACCTACACTCTATCCACACACTATCCACACACTATCTACACACCACCTACACTCTATCCACACACTATCCACACACTATCCACACACTATCTACACACCACCTACACTCTATCCACACACTATCCACACACTATCTACACACTATCTACACACTATCCACACACTATCCACACACTATCTACACACTATCTACACACTATCTACACACCACCTACACTCTATCCACACACTATCCACACACTATCTACACACTATCTACACACCACCTACACTCTATCCACACACTATCCACACACTATCTACACACTATCTACACACCACCTACACTCTATCCACACACTATCCACACACTATCTACACACTATCTACACACCACCTACACTCTATCCACACACTATCCACACACTATCTACACACCACCTACACTCTATCCACACACTATCCACACACCACCTACACTCTATCCACACACTATCTACACACCACCTACACACTATCCACACACTATCTACACACTATCCACACACTAACTACACACTATCCACACACTATCTACACACCACCTACACTCTATCCACACACTATCCACACACTATCCACACACTATCTACACACTATCTACACACCACCTACACTCTATCCACACACTAACCACACACTATCTACACACTATCTACACACCACCTACACACTATCTACACTCTATCCACACACTATCTACACACTATCTACACACCACCTACACTCTATCCACACACTATCTACACACCACCTACACACTATCCACACACTATCCACACACTATCTACACACCACCTACACTCTATCCACACACTATCCACACACTATCTACACACTATCTACACACTATCCACACACTATCTACACACTATCTACACACCACCTACACTCTATCCACACACTATCCACACACTATCTACACACTATCTACACACCACCTACACTCTATCCACACACTATCCACAAACTATCTACACACTATCTACACACCACCTACACTCTATCCACACACTATCCACACACTATCCACACACTATCCACACACTATCTACACACTATCTACAAACCACCTACACTCTATCCACACACTATCTACAAACCACCTACACTCTATCCACACACTATCCACACACTATCCACACACTATCTACACACCACCTACACTCTATCCACACACTATCCAAACACTATCTACACACTATCTACACACCACCTACACTCTATCCACACACTATCTACACACTATCTACACACCACCTACACTCTATCCACACACTATCCACACTCTATCTACACACTATCCACACACTATCCACACACTATCTACACACTATTCACACACCACCTACACTCTATCTACACACCACCTACACTCTATCCACACACTATCCACACACTGTCTACACACCACCTACACTCTATCCACACACTATCTACACACTATCTACACACCACCTACACTCTATCCACACACTATCCACACTCTATCTACACACTATCCACACACTATCTACACACTATCCGCACACTATCTACACACTATCTACACACTATCCACACACTGTCTACACACCACCTACACTCTATCTACACACCACCTACACTCTATCCACACACTATCCACACACTATCCACACACTATCCACACACTATCCACACACTATCCACACACTATCTACACACTATCCACACACTATCCAAACACTATCTACACTCTATCCACAGACTATCCACACACTATCTACACACTATCCACACACTATCCACACACTATCTACACTCTATCCACACACTATCCACACACTGTCTACACACCACCTACACTCTATCCACACACTATCTACACACTATCTACACACCACCTACACTCTATCCACACACTATCCACACACTATCTACACACCACCTACACTCTATCCACACACTATCCACACACTATCTACACACTATCTACACACCACCTACACTCTATCCACACACTATCTACACACCATCTACACACCACCTACACTCTATCCACACACTATCCACACACTATCTACACACCACCTACACTCTATCCACACTCTATCCACACACTATCTACACACCACCTACACTCTATCCACACTCTATCTACACACCACCTACACTCTATCCACACACTATCCACACACTATCTACACACCATCTACACTCTATCCACACACTTTCTACACACCACCTACACACTATACACACACTATCCACACACTATCTACACACCATCTACACTCTATCCACACACTATCTACACACCACCTACACTCTATCCACACACTATCTACACACCACCTACACTCTATCCACACACTATCCACACACTATCTACACACTATCTACACACCACCTACACACTATCCACACACTATCCACACACTATCCACACTCTATCCACACACTATCTACACACTATCTACACTCTATCCACACACTATCCACACACTATCCACACACCACCTACACTCTATCCACACTCTATCCACACACTATCCACACACTATCTACACACTATCTACACTCTATCCACACACTATCCACACACTATCCACACACTATCTACACACCATCTACACACTATCCACACACTATCTACACACCACCTACACACCATCTACACACTATCTACACACCATCTACACACATCCTACACTCTTTCCACACACTATCTACACACCACCTACACTCTATCCACACACCATCTACACACATCCTACACTCTATCCACACACTATCTACACACCATCTACACACATCCTACACTCTATCCACACACTATCTACACACCACCTACACACATCCTACACTCTATCCACACACTATCTACACACCATCCACACACCTTCTATACACATCTACACACCATCTACACACCACCTACACTCTATCTACACACTATCCACACACCATCTACACACCACCTACACTCTATCCACACACTATCCACACACTATCTACACACCATCTACACACCACCTACACTCTATCCACACACTATCTACACACCATCTACACACCTCCTACACTCTATCCACACTCTATCCACACACCATCTACACACTTCCTACACTCTATCCACACTCTATCCACACTCTATCCACACACCATCTACACACCACCTACACTCTATCCACAAACTATCTACACACCATCTACACACCACCTACACTCTATCCACACACCATCTACACACATCCTACACTCTATCCACACACTATCTACACACCACCTACACACATCCTACACTCTATCCACACACTATCTACACACATCCTACACTCTATCCACACACCATCTACACACATCCTACACTCTATCCACACACTATCTACACACCACCTACACACATCCTACACTCTATCCACACACTATCTACACACATCCTACACTCTATCCACACACCATCTACACACCACCTACAATCTATCCACAAACTATCTACACACCATCTACACACATCCTACACTCTATCCACACACTATCTACACACCACCTACACACATCCTACACTCTATCTACACACCATCTACACACATCCTACACTCTATCCACACACTATCTACACACCACCTACACAAATCCTACACTCTATCCACACACTATCTACACACCATCCACACACCTTCTATACACATCTATACACCATCTACACACCACCTACACTCTATCCACACACTATCTACACACCATCTACATACCATCCACACACCATCTATACACCACCCACACACCATCTACACTCTTTCCACACAGCACAATTTCACAGTCCCCGTGCAGATCAGGTCCTCCTACTGATTAACATCTCCTGCACTCCCTTTTGGAAAAGTTTTTCTCCTTCCCCTTAGCTCACAAACTGGCTATTAAAGTACTGATGCCCATAAAGCTGCTCTGAGACCTGTATTGTACAAAGACCTATAAAACCTACACTGTTTGCTTTTGTAGCATTTTGCTGAGGTCAATCGCAATGTATAATATATGTTTCCTAGATACAAACTGAAGAGAATAGTTGCTAATCATAATAGACATGAGCCTCTTTTTAGATTGGAGATCACTGTTGATGTTGCATTCGCAGTCTCTCTTACACCAATCACAGCTGGAGTTGTTTCCTTTTTTTCATCCAGCATCAGCACTTGGTAGCCCTGCCCCTTTTCCTCTACATAAGCAAAGCTGCAAATGTTAATTGCATGAATTGTCCAACGTTTCATATTCTTTTTTTTTTCCGGTTTAAGTGCATCGTCTAGGTACTTGAAGTGCATTTCTTCTTCTTCTTCTTCTTGGAATTTTCAGCAGAAGCACCCTACTCACACTATTTATACTACACAATGGTTTACAACAATGCATAAATATGCATTTAATGACTCATTATAGGTTTCCTCGTACCCATCTGTGTATGTCGATAAATGCTGAAAAAACCCTAAAAAGCTGAAAAGTATAAAATGAAGACCAGTAAAAAAGCAGCTCCTCAGTCTAGCTTGTAGATGGTAAATTGTCCAGTAACACAGGTCAGTGGTCACAGTGCCAAATACCATAGATATACACTTAAGAACTTATAGGATGCCATTATTTAATTAATTTATTCATTTAGTTATTTTACTAATTGATGCTAATCATATTTGTCATCATTATCGTGTTGTTGTTTTTTTTTTCAGGTCATTAATATGATAAAAATGTGTATATATTTTTAAAAAAATAAATTTAACTTGATTTTCAATATAAAATATATTTGAATGTAAATTTTATGCAATTTCACTGTATAATAAATAAGAGATTCAGGCATGATGGAATAATCCGTAAATAAAATCTTATTGACTTGTTGATAATTGTTGATTTGAAGCAAGTGAAATGTTTTTATTCCATCTCACTGTGTACACATAACGGCTGAAATTCTTGTGTAAACGCTCCTGTGAACAATTTTTAAAATAAATTTGTTCAGTCTGTTAATTGAGCACCACGACAGGCGCTAATCAACTAAAGACGCGGTCGTGTTTGATTTTCCAATCCGAACCAGTGTGTTGTTTGCTAATGACACCGAGCTGGATCCGAACTGAACGCCACTGATTGACCCTCTGAAGCATTCAAATCTT